>NW_019727409.1:814543-882300 GCF_002891405.2 Cryptotermes secundus | reverse complement strand
TTTCACGGCGATAACAATGAAGAAAGTCGTCTTCTGGGTTTAGGCACTCTGTATTCTTCGTTTTGGCGAAAACGAAGAATACACGGTGCCTAAACCCAGAAGACGACTTTCTTCATAGGAAACATGTTTTGAAAATGTGGCACAGTTCGGATATTTGCGAACAGCGATAACAGATTGAAACCTGATTCAGGAGGAAGTTAAGAGGAGACTGAACTCGGGTAATGCTTGCTACCATTCAGTCCAGAACCTTTTGTCTTCTCGTCTGTTGTCCAAAAACATAAAACTTAGAATATACAAAACTATAATTCTTCCTGTGGTTCTGTATGGGTGCGAAACTTGGTCTCTGACATTAAGGGAGGAACATAGACTGAGGTTGTTTGAAAACAGGGTGTTGAGAAGAATATTTGGACCGAAGAGGGAAGAAGTGACAGGAGGTTGGAGGAAACTGCATGATGAGGAGCTTCATAATTTTTACTCTTCTCCAAGTAAGATTAGAATGATCAAGTCAAGGAGGTTGAGGTGGGCAGGTCATGTAGCACGAATGGGGGAGACGAAGAATGCGTATAGGATATTGGTGGGAAAGCCAGAAGGAAGGAGACCACAGGGAAGACCAAGGCGTAGGTGGGTGGACAGTATTAGAATGGATCTTAGAGAGATAGGATGGGATGGTTTGGATTGGATAGATCTGGCTCAGAATAGGGACCAGTGGAGGGCTCTTGTGAACACGGGTGAACCTTCGGGTTCCATAAAATGTTGGGAAATTCTTGAGTAGCTGCAGAATTAGCGGCTCCTCCAGAAGGGCTCAGCTCCATGAGTAAGTAATGGTTAATATGTAGTGAAACGGAGGGGGGAAGGTAGTTTCAGGGACCATGCCATTGCTCAGGTGGCTTATTCGCCGGCTTCCCATCCCAGCGGCCCGGGCTCGATCCCAGGTTGGTTCATAGGGGATTTATGGTTGACAAAGGAGCTCTGTAGCAGATTTCCTCAAAGTACTTTGGCGACACCTGCCAGTTGTAATTGTGCCAATTGCGCAATATTCATTTAATCATCTTACCGTCTACGCTATGTAGTCTCTTTACTGGAACCTACGTTACGTAACAAAAAGCACGATAGTTTCATACTCTGCAGTGCTTCATGGGATTTGTCAATATAGTAATTAAGCATGAGGGCCGCTGAGTACGTAGAACCGCAAAGACTGTGTTGAGAATTGTGTGTATTCTGTTGGTGCGGATGTGCCCCAAGTTTCTATATTGTTCGGCATGTCTCACTCGTTTTATAATTGCCCTATGTTGAAGTAATTCTGTTTTGCCCATGACAGAAGAAACACGTGAGATCGGAATGATACACTGCGCGGTGTCTGTGTCATAGCCTTTAACCTCGCAGTTGTTCTAGCGGTTGGCGCAAATCAGACGCATACCAATATTACATAAATACCGCATTGTGTAAGATTTGAGGTTTTCACGGCGCTGACTATGAAGAATGCCGTATTCTGGATGTGTCGCCGTGTAGATCTTGTATGAACCGACGTTTTGGAGGAACGTATCGCTTCCATCTTTAGAGTTGAAAAATACGCGAGCGAGAAACCAACGTGAGAAATTGCAGCTACCTGCTCACGGTGGTTCCTCATGAGAGCCATCCCAGTTGATCGGGCAGGATCAAACTGTGTTCTCAGTAGTATTAAAAATGAGCGCTTTATGCCTGTTAAGAAGATGAGAACACTAGGATTCCAGTTTCTGATATGTGTATGTCATGTACTTAGACCACAGTAATTTTTCTCCATTTCCTTCTTCGACTACTCGGTGTGCTGTTGAAGCTCTAGAGTTTCAATCACTAGTTACCCACTTTGAATCGGGTCGAGTTACCGGTTATCCTGACGGAGATTGTTTGTGGTTTTCTCCAGCAACTCTAGAACGTTGTGATCGAGTAGTTAGCACTGGTAATTCGTACTGTAGGGGTTCTAGCTTCTAAAATTCGACACTGAACCAGCTGTTCCGACATATTCACTCCCAGGAAAATGCTCAGATTCTTAAAGCAGTTAAAATATACGATGACTGCTTTATTTCATATACTTTCCAGTTAATTGTGGGCAGTTATCCAGTCATTCCAAGCAACCTGTGCATTTATGAATCAGTCAGTCTCCAGGCTTATTCCGAATTTGTACCTTCATAAAGACCAGTCACATTTATTTATTATCTTCCGCTCTCACTAGGCGACATGTAACATGCATTTTGAAACTTTGTCTGAAAATATCCTGAAGATGAGTCTCTCCACAGGGCGAGATTGAGGCTGGAAGCGATGGCAGTTGGGCGTGACGAGTGCTGATATCTGCCGCTAGCTGCGACATTACTGATGTTGCGCCTATCACGATTCGGCCTTAAATAGGCTATTTTAAGACAAGTCCATTTCTTTCATCCAGTTCCGGGATCTCCCGATGCTGGCGCCTTGTGATGTAGGCTTCCTCAGTCTTGATAATGAGCTCTCCCCATGTGGTTGCTTTCCCATGCGACCAAACTGTAAGGTGTTCATCTCGTCAGAAACAAAACGTCTCGTTTCGCCAGCAGCAAAAGATTAATGGCCCACAGTAGCGCTCTCGTGCGAGATGGCCGTACTACGCACCGCCTGGTTCGGCTTGACGTTATTGTTAATGGAATATACCGGAACCCAATCGCAATAGCGAATGTGGGACCTCGACATTTCACTGGACGAAAGAGTACGATCCGAGGCGGTAATGGAAACAGCCTTCATCATTAGAGGCACTATGTAACATATTCGTACGTACGTGTATATAATTGTGGTCTAGTGGTTAGCGCCTCTGGTTCGTATTCAGATCTTCCGCCCGAGACCGACTATCTTGACAGGGTTTTCTTGGTTTTATACAGACGCTCCAGACATGTCTGTACAGTGCCGTTGTCATCTATTTCCGTCCCAGTTCCCTGCTCGCTAGTCATCCTCTCATTCGTTGTTACGGTCTTAGCCACCGAAACATCATTAAATAAGCCAAGGATAACCGAACAGGTTGATCTGGTAGTAACGCTGTAGGTTCGTATTCGGAAGGTACTCGGTCCAAATCCTGGCCTGAGCACCAGCTATCGTAAGGTTTTCATGGTTTTCTCAGTCACTCCGCGCAGCTGCCCCGGTTAGTACCTCGAATAGACTGTGTGAGCTTCCTTCCAAATCCATTCCCATTCTTGTCATCCTACAACCCGACGCTGTATAGTCTGGACACTGAACGCGTCGATAATAATCTGCGAAAGAAAACCAGATATAAATAAAATTAACAGTTTTGTAGTTCAGTTATTGGGGGGCACATGGTAGCATGTTTGGTTAAGGCACTATGGTACAAGCCTGAAGGTCATGGGTACGAGTCCGGATGAGGTGGATTTTTTCAGTTTACTTTATCCTTCCAGCCGCACTATGGCCCTGGGGTCAACCCAGCCTCTAACAGAAATGAGTACCAGGAATCTTCCGGAGGGTAAAGAGTGGCCGGCGCGTAAGGCTGATAGCCTTACCGCCATCCGTGAGCCGTCTGTCTAAACTAAATATGGGAGCCTCGACTTCTCACAACCCTGTGGGCCTTCACGGCCTATTACAGGGATAGTTTTGCCTTCTTTGTAATAACTTAGAGTGTGCTTTCATAATGGATATTGGCCTGTGCTTTCCAAGAACACATTGCGGGAAATATGAATCGCCACGAAACAGGAAAATATGTTATTGTAGGGATCATTTATATAAATACTTTGTGTAAAAATTGTTTCCCTTCGACGCTGAAAAAGTTACTCGTTAGGCCAGATGGTAGTAGGCTTCGGCGGGTAATCTCTATACACGAGCCTCAGCTTCTTGCTATTTGGTTTGTGTCAAACTCAAATAGTTACACTCTTCCAAGATACGTGTATAAGGGACAGATAATCTAGTCTCTGTCTTCTCAGTAGTCGTTAATTTAGCCACTCCTTATGACTGCACGTCTGTCAAAGGCCGATTTTGACTGGACTAAATAGTTTTCGATTTAAGAGATTCGAAATAGCGAGGTTTACCGTACTTCGGCATTACATAGACCCGATGCGGTCATGTAAATTAGTAATTATATTACTGACATATTATCTATACTTCACTCCCCAATACTTCTTCATGGCTTAGTGTTTAACTGGTGCCAATATTACGTTTCTGGACATTGTCCATCGTCTTGTCTTTATCTAAAAACCGTCCTGTTTATTTTTCAGAACACAACGTTTCGGAGACTGGATTCTGTCTCCGTCTTCAGGTAAAACCCATCTCCAGAGATAGGGACTAGCTCTATCAATTGGGCTCAAGTGGGTAGGTTTTACTTGAAGACGGAGACAGAACCCAGTCTCCGAAACGTTGTGTTTTGAAAAATAAACAGGACGGTTTTTAGACAAAGACAATACGATGGACAATGTCCAGAAACATAATATTTTCACTAATGTACCATCGTCGCAAACTTTTAGGTCTTATTTACGTATTTAATTAGTTAAGCACATGGACGTTACCTTTTGTTTTCTTGCATTTACTTTATTACTGACGTAGTAAACAAAGGCCAATATAAATTTTCATTAGCTTACATGAAAATGACACCTCCCAGTTAGTACTGCAGTCGCAGTTCGCATAGCCGCAGTGTTTGTATACCTTATTAAGTCTGAACGTGAAGTGGCCCTCTGTGGCACGCGTTTTATGGGAATCGGTTTATTGCTTCAAAACATACTTTGTTCGAGGGACACAAACACTTACACACATGGATACGATGCTGTAGAGGTCACTTTCCTATAAAAGGCAAGGTAAAGCTATCCCTGTAACGGGCCATTAAGGCTCATAGGGTTATGAGAGATTGAGGCTCCCACATCTGCCAGACAATCGGTTCACAGATGGCGGTAATGTTGTCAGCCTTAAGCTCCAACCGCCTTTTATCCCCCAGGAAGAATCGTGATACTCATTTCTGTTAGAGACTGAGACGACTCCAGGGCCACGGTGCGGCTGGAAGGATGAGGTAAATTGAAAAAATCCACATCATCGGGACTCAAACCTGCTACCTTCCGGCTTGTAGCATAGTGCCTCAACCAACTACGCTGCCGCGCACCCCACAGTTTCCTAGAAATAAAATAAATTAGTTATAAAACCTGCTCATTGGTTCTGCAGCAATCAGTAACTGACATAATTCTCTCTTGCCTTCACAGCAGGCACCAGCATCACGACTAGAATCTCCTGGTATCGCGGCTGCCAGGAATGTTGCGCGGCACACACTTTTACCAGACGCGTTCCCACGGACTGACGTGAATATCACGTGATTGCAGGCAAATTCCTCGCGTGCTATGCAGATTGTTGCTTGTGGCTGTTTGTGGTTAATATTCTGACGTTTATCATTCCATTGGAGTGTATAGAATTACCGTCGCTCTCCGATTGGTCGCAGTTACGAAAAGTGTTTCCTATCAAAAAAAAAAAAAACGCCATAAATGAATGCTCACAGCATTAAAAGAGTTTACTACAAAGTCAGTAAATCAAGTGATATTGTAAAATTAAAACCCGATAAAATGTTCAGAATATTTTATCTTCCTGTGCCCTGTCTAAAACGTGAACATTAAAACAAAGAGAACTGCCGTATGTTTTTACGGCTATGAAGCTTGATCTGTCACATTAAGACAAAAAGCATGCAATGGGGATATATGAGAACAAAAGGCAGAGGAAATTGTTTGAACCTAAGGAAGATGGAAACAATTACATAGTGAAAAGGTCAATAACTTTTAATCTTCGCCAAGTATAATACGACTGATCAAATCAAGGAAGTGAGATGTGCAGGGCATGTAGCACGCATGGGGGAAAAGAGGAATGCGTATAAGATTTTGGTTGGGAAGCCAGAAGGAAAGCCACTACTAGCAATACCTAAACGTAGGAAGAAGTATAATATTAAAAATTGATCTTACAGAGATAGGATTAAGTGGTATGGACTTTAGTATATGTAGCATGCATAAGGGACATTTTATCGAAAATCTTTGCAGAAACGACTACGAGGGAAGCCTAAACGTAGAGAGCAAGGTATTACTGGAATGGGTCTTAAAACAATTTTGTGTGAGTGCGTGGACTGTACCCAGCTTGTTCAGAGTAGGATCTTATTATGATCGACTTTTGTGAACTCGTTGGTGAATTTTGCTTTCCATGAATAGAGGCAATTTCTTGACCAGCTGAATAACTGATCTTGTACCATGAAATTACCCCCCCCCTCCAAATATTGTGGATGTTCTTTTCCCTCTAGGGCAACTAAATCAGGGAGATCACCATGAGCTGGACGTGTAGCTCCTATGGCTGAAGATGAAGCGCTTTCATGATCTGATCACTTCGACGGGGATGGTGAGGTAATATTAACGTGAATCTTAAAGGGAGGTTTAAAGCCGAGGTTGTCTTATAAGTAAGACGATGGTTTACGGTATCGACTTTCGGGATTCGATTTCAGGTAGAAGCAAAAATACTCTCTTCGCCGTCATATTCAGACTGTTTTTGATGCCCTCACAGTCGTATCATATAGGTACCGGGATCCTTTTCCTTGGGCAAGGCCGGAGCTTGAAGCTGACCTTTTATCTTTATCTAGTGTCAGATTTAGAATTTTGGTTGTTTAGCGACAAATATTTGTAACTTATTCTTGATTTCAGCACTAGATGGAGGTGAGTGACCAGATTCACGCCCTGGCCGGTTTACCTCTCAAAAAAGAGACCCCACCACTTGTTGCATAAGACGGTGGATGAGCCCCAGACGCGGTCTGGACGCTGTGGAGAGGAGGAATATCTCTTGTCCCTACCGGTAATGGAACCCCGGCCGTCCAGGCTGTATCCCGCCGCTATACCGACGGAGCTATCCCTGACCTATGGCTACTAGATAAACTATATAAAACCACGATAAATGTTAGTGTAGCCTGTTACCCTCTCAGGATTCGAACGTTACCACTGCACCAACCAGCCGATGAACATTCATGTGGACCGATCTTCACAACGTTTAGCCTGTGTGCGGAAGTGAAGCGGAGACAGTTTTGTTTGAAAGAATTCGTGAGACACTTCGGACAGTGTAGGCAAGAGGACAGGCAGTATTAAAATGCATGTTGGACCACCTGGGCGTGAAGGTGTGAATTAGATTGCTCTTGCTCCAGTGACGAGCTTGCAGTGAACCTTGAAGTGCAATTTCAGACAGCTGAATTGTACGTTCAGTCCGGCACGCTAGACATCTCTCAACAGTCGGCACAATGACGGCGAACCAATCATTCATCCTGTCTGTCTGTGTCTTTCGGTCTCACGTTACCGTTTGTGGGCCGTTCCAGGGATTACAGCGCAGTTTGAGTGTAGCCTGCTCTGGATGTCTCTCACATTTCTCTCGTGCTGGCGGATTTATGGCACACGCGTCCATACTTGTTGCATGTAATTACACCAGATGTTCTGTATGTGTGAGAAACTTGATCTGTAACTTCGAACGAACATCAGACATGAAACAGCGTTGATACTCGTATTGTTAGGATTATAATATCTCGGGGGTAAAGACGGGCTATGCGGGTACCTAGATAATTACAGGGTGATTCTAAACTATTCTGGGGGTTTCCGACAAAAATTTAGAATCACTTTGTATATTTTACGAAGTAACGATCTGCATATAAGATCTGAGATTTTCACGGCAGTGACTATGAAGAATGCCACCTTCTGGGATGCGGCGCATTCTTAACAACCTGCATGTTACTACACGTGTGTTCTATGTCCGGGATGGAAAATCGTCGCAATGATACTATATTTAGCACCATATGAAACTTTGCTGGTACCAGTGGTTGCAGATTCTGCACACATTTATCTCTTGCAGCCACTTAGCAACACTGTGTGATTCTAGTAAAATCTAAAGGGTTCTGATGATGGTGTATAACATTAAGAATCACTGGATATTTGGACTTATCCATCGTCCGGTATGCTAGAAACTGGCTCTGTTTCCGTCATCAGGTTAGCGGGGAATGGAAGTGATTGAGACTTGCTCTTTCTAAGGGACTCAACTGAGTAGGTGTCTTCCACCCCACCCCCCTCAACTGAGGAAGGGAACAGATCCAGTTTCAGAAACGTTGTGTTTTCTAGTTTCTAGAATACCGGACGGTGGACAAAGTCCAAGCATCCAGTGATTCTTAATATTAGTTCAAATTATTTTCGGAGACCCTGACAATAATTTAGACTCACTCTGTACATTCAGAAGTTTGGTGGTAATTTTTGGTAACGGAAGCTTTGAATGCAGTGGAATTTGGATGCTAGTGCTGAAATGATGGGTTGGGAGGGGAAGTGTATAGAACGGAAACAGCCCTGTATAGAGTGGCAGACGTTGGTTTTCCATTGGTGGTGTTGAAACATAGCTATTTGCTACTAGCAGTGGAATTTGGATGCTAATGCTGAAATGATGGGTTGGGAGGGGAAGTGTATAGAACGGAAACAGCCCTGCATAGAGTGGCAGACGTTGGTTTTCCATTGGTGGTGTTGAAACCTAGCGATTTGCTACTAGCTTGTCGATTTCAGGCATTCATCGACTCAGAGGCGAACTGTTTTGACATTACGGTTTTCTACAGTACCACTAGTCAGATGGTGAGATGGTACCTAAGAATAGGTAGCGACCGCTTCCTTCAACAGCTTTTCGAATTCATTGTTTCAAAGCAGCATAGTTTCTGCAATTAAGAAAGCGCTGGTATAATAAGGAACTTAGGCGCTTCTCGATTTTACACGAACGACCCAGCGTTCGGAGTTCTGTGCTTACAACTGATGTTTAATTAGCCGCCCAGAGAGTTACACCTGGCTGTGTTTCTCTTAGGATCGGAAACATGCGATGAAATGAAGCCCGTTGCTTGTTCTATACACTATGAAAGCACAGTACTGGCCACAGGCTTGTATCTCCCCGTCTACACAGTTGCTGCATTACCATCTAAAGAGAAATGTAGCTATACAAAAGAAGTCACCTTCATTTATTACTACTGTAGCGTATAGACCCGTTACTGGGTAACTACCGCGAAACAACGAAACAACATCCGCTGCTAGGCAAGAAATTCTTAATAAACAAATATACGCAGCCGTTACTGAGTAATGCCTTCGCAGACAAACATGTTCCCGTGGCAACAAATTTACACGCAACAATAGAGGAGCTGTTGTAAAGAGTGTTTTCGACGTGGTCCATTCCAAGGGGTTGTCAGTGGGACAAGTTTAGAGTATAGGAAAATTGTAAGGGAGTCTATTAATAGAAGACTTAGCCGGTGCAGCTGAGGGCCAGCGAGTGACGAAGTGAGCGCGGAAGCTGAAGAATCTCCACTATTAGAAGCCGTTACTAGGGAACGACTGGTGAAGACACCGCGGATTGGAAACACTTAGCTTGTGCTGAGTGATTTGAAAATTGTGGAGATAGGGATGGCGCTATAAGTGCGGTCACTAATCGTGTGTTAAAATGGTCAATAAATCCAATCTCCGATCCAAACCCCGTCTCTAGGCACACTCTAACACGTGATAGTACTAAAAGACATAGTATCTTGTGTTTTGTACATTTATTCCAACAGCAATAAGTTTTGGGGAGAACTTACGGCGCTTTTAGTTCAGTTTCTTAGATTTGTGTTTTGAGGCTAGGAAGAATCATAAGTTGATAATTATACCAGACGGTAATCCGTTTCTGTGTGTATAATTGACACTGGTACCTATTCAAACTACGTTTAAATTGTCAAATGTTTTTTTTTCTTTCCTTGGCACTACAGCCCCAGTGGGCCTAGGCCTACCTCCTTGAACTTCTCTGTTCACTTCGGTTTTTATAGATCTTACACATTCGGTAGGACTCCGTGGGCGGGTGATCAGCTCGTCGCAAGGCCTCTACCTGTACACAAACACAGAAAAACGCACACACACAAACTAAACATCTATGCCCTGAGTGGGATTCGAACCCACGATCCCGGTTTCCAAGCGAGCGAAGACAGTACATACGTTAGACCGCTCGGCTACCGTAACCGGCAAATTGTCAAATACAAATATTAATTTTTGTATATTCACCATATTTACAATTATTAACATACAAGTAATATTTCAAGAAGCATATGTAAGCATGTTTATGTCTGGCTTTAATTGCCCGTTACTTCTGGCGAAAGCCGAGAGCGGAAAACAATCTGCTCGGCTGTCACTCAGCTCTCTCTATTTAAAAACATTCCATCACAATACTTTAGGCATTTTTCGGAAATATATTAACTACACAAAATTTCAGAACCATACGTCACACGGCGTTCGTGTGGGTGCCATTTCTGAAATTCGAGCGGTCGTCACATTTGTATTACTAATAGTAAGAAATCAATAGAGGGGTGGGGTGGTGTCTAGTACCGTGAGAAGTATGACGTGGAAGTCTGTCAGTTGATTCAAAATATATTAGGAAGAGGAAGTAAGGTACGCGGAGGTATGTAATAACGAAGTAAGAAAATAATATGAATGAAGGACCTTCGGGCACACACGCACAGTTGCTCATTAATGTGTGATCTGACGCGCCATGAGAAGTTGAACTACGCTTCGGTGTGTCGACTCTCAGTATGAAATGAGTGCCTTGAGGTACTGTAAGTTGTTTCCTGCTTACACAAAGCTGATCTGTGCCTGTTTTCGTTCTCAGGTCGGCGCCCCGACACGAGAAATGGAATGAAGGAGCCGGGACCATTTGGTGAATCGGTAAGTCCACGCCGTTTTTTTGCTTTGAACGGGGTCACAGGAACTTGTGACGCATTATTTTGTGTCGCCGGTCCTCAATGTGTTACAAGGTCACAATTGTTGGTTACATAATTCCATGCTTCCTGGCCAGTCTGTAAGTTGTAGCTAGTGTTGTGTGTTGCATTTATCTGCATTCTGAGTGTCCTCGCTGTATAGCTTCCTTGGAGAGATGGGATAGCAAGTCTGTATAGCTACTGGCTACGGACTGGACAACCGAGGGGTCGGAGTTCGAGTCCTGGTAGACTCAAGAATTTTCTCTTCTTCATGTCGTTCAGACCGGCTCTGGGGTCCACCCAGCCTCCTATCCAATGGGTACCGGGGCCTCTTTCCCCAGGGGTAAAGAGGCAGGGGCGTGAAGTTGACCGCTACCTCGAACTAATGCCGAGGTCAAGAAAACGTTGGTCTATACATCCACCCCACCCCCCCACCTGCATTCATGGCATAGTACTTAATTAGTTAAGTACAGGGACAACGTTGCTTTTTATAATCGACTTCCTTACCCTGTAACGGACCGAGTTCCTTGTCAGGGATGGACTGAGGATGCGATGATACGCTTCTCGGACAGGACTGGCGCACAGCTCAGGGAGTGGTGATCTTTAAATGAGGAATAATGGTGACTTTATGATTGCCAGGGGAAACCAAAGAAACCCGGGAAAGAACATGCAACAGTGGCACTTCGAGCAGCACGAATTTCACATGAAGTCAGTCGGAGAGAGCAGCGCCTAACCGTCTGAGCTATGATACGAACCACCCAGCCCGTGTAATAACTCCGTGATTTTAGTCCGCAAGCGAACTATACCGACCGAGGGACCGCCGTTTGTCGGCGAAGTTTAGTGCCAACTTTTGCGGATAGATTGTGTCTCGTGGTCAGCGCAACGAATCCCCACGGCCGTTAATTTCTGTTTTCTAGACACCGGAACCCAGCCCTTGTACGAGTTTAAATTAAAATGGCTAGGAAGTTACTATTCTGTGGGTGGGGACTGTCTTACTTTCCATTTAGCCACCAAGCAGTGATCAACATTTCTCTTTTCTAGTAGATTCCAAAGGGTTCCGACGACGGTGTATAACATTCAGAATTACTCGGTTTACTTTGTTTGTAGTTTTTACAATAACGGTCGATGGACGAAGTCCGAAACCCTAGTAATTCTGAGCATCACTCTTTTCTGCCTCTTTTCCGTTTCTTTACAGAGATGCCGTTAGGTAAGTCGATTAAGACTTTTTTTCCGTTACATATCAACTTGAACGTGACGTATTTCAGATTAAATTTATTACACGTATTTTCGTACATATTTTTATTGCAAATATTAAACTCATCTGATTATGACATCGCTTCTGTTTTAATACACTTTCCTGTTACAAGTAAACATTTAAGATTTGCAAACCTGTTATACCGTGAAAGAAGATAGAGGAGCTGCCTCGGGAAACCCACTGCCGTTTTACCTGTCCGTAAATCATGAAACAGAGGGAACTGGTGTTGTTTGATTGTGACTCCAGCTCCGCCCTGTGGCGACTCTTTGTAACACTCCCATTTGTTGGCAGTCATCCCCATTCTGTTACGTCACGCCCACGCTGCATTCTTTTGTTAGCACATGTCTCACATTCGCAAGCGTCGTGATACAGGGAACAAGGATTCTAGGACATAGAAATCCGTAATTATTGCAGAATAACAATAAACGATCGTGAAATGCGTGCGACCTATACCGTAAAACAATACCAGCAGCATGCATTGATTTTAGTGCCAACCGCTGCTTCGCACACTTTTGAGCAGTTCTTCATAGATAAATATAGGACCGCCAGGTTCTGTTCAGGGGTTCAGAATTTGTTGGGCCAGAAATAGACTTTCCTAGTATTCCATCAACTATTTATCACATTAGAAAATGTTTCGAATATAAACTGTACAACTTAAAAATTTCGCTTAGTGCAGGGTGGAGTCCTACTGGATCCACTCGGCACGGCGACTACTGATTGGCCCATTGTACCTGTCCCGGGCGATTATGATGATGGAGAATTTGGTGGAATGAATATTGGCAGGGGAAACCCGCCCCAGCGTCACTTTGTCCGCCACAAATCCAACTTGATGGAACCCGGGCCGCCGCTTTGGGAAGCTAGCGACTAACCGCTTGAGCTATGGTGCGGCCGACTGTACAACTTAATGGAACCCATGCTTTATAGTGTTAGATATATCACTTATTCCTAAGCTGAGCCGTTGTTGAGAAATTGCAGTCTTCTGGGATGTGACGTCGTGCAATATACCAGACGCTACCAGTGTTTCGGAGGAATCTGCTGCCTCAATATTCAGGTTTGAAGAGACCTACACTGAAGATGGAGACTGCAGGTTTCTGTGTGTTCCTGAGAAGTTATTGTGTGCCTAAGGGTTAAGACGTTTCCACTGTTACTATACTTAATGCAATCTTCTCTTAGAAGATTACTTAACAATGTTAAGTTATGTGCGTTCTGGTGAAAGGAGAAGTGTTGAATGTGCATTTGGTATTTTGACGTCTCAGTTCCGAATTTGCGGAACACTGACAAGGTGCACTGAGGATGGGGCAGTGAAGAGAGTAAGTGTGCTTCCCAATTTTGTTCACGTCCGGGAAGGAATGTTGTATTCAGCAACTGACTGCAAGCGACGTGTTTGCTAAGTATGGCGGAGATTTCTTACCGCAGGTCTCCATCACGAGCCACAGTGTCCTGTATGTATGGCCGTGTTTGACAAGCTTATTTGGATCTTTTAAGGTATTTTAACTGCCTTTTTACAAAACGTTTGAGGAGTATGAACGGAAAAGTTGCTAACCACAAAATCCGTTTTGGTGAAGCTGAAAGGATATTTTAAGTGCCGTATTTTCTGGAAGACGCACCCAGATTTTAGATGGGGAATTTCAGCAATAAAACTGCTGTACCTTCGGGCTATAAGTTGCATGAAGATTTCATGCAGTATTTTCTAGGGCAAACACGTGAGTCGTATATTCCGGAAACGTCGACAAGTAGCCTATTCGAATATTTTTAAAGGGAAATTTACATTGCGAGTTTCATAACACGTGCTCTGAATTGATAGGTCTGTTAAATCTGAATGGTTTGCCACTAGCAGCTGTTACATTACTGACCACACTGTCTTTCTCATAGTCATGTTATATTTTAGCGTCCTGTTGTACTGATTTATGTCCATGATTTATTCTGACCGTCTTACAGTGCATACATTTATTCACCTTACTCTTCTCTCTTGCACTACATGTTTCAGCACAAAAGTTCCATCTTCAGGTGCTTTTCGATGTACGTCGAACTACTTCATTGCATGCCCTGTTGTCTTTATACTAAAATATAAAGACAACAGGGCTGAAACATGTAGTGCAAGGGAGAAGAGTAAGGTGAATAAATGTATGCACTGTAAGACGGTCAGAATAAATCATGGACATTTCTCATAGTCCATTGCTATGTTTCCTCTGTTGTTTAGTTCATTTATCAGCACATTTTGTTCGAGAAGAACACTGTTACGTAAGTAATATAATGCAGTTGTAGTGCTAATACAGTGATTTTCTTCAGTGCACAAAGACTACCGAAAAATGTTTGTTTCCTTTAACTGTTCAAGAGCTGGCATGAGGGCACGTTGTAAAATGAAATACCGCTGAAATTCTGGGCCTTCATTGTAGACAGTATATCTCTGCCTGTGTTTCATGAACAAGAATCGTTGTGAACCTGTCAGCTGTTCGTGTGTATTACCTCTGCCATCTTGTGAAAGAAAAAGAAAGTGGATTTGAATTGGCCAGTGCAGGCTTCCCAATAAAGTGCATCATAACAACCTTCTCGCTCACACCCTTGATTTAACTGCTTATGTGTGTCAGTAAATTACCGTTGGACAAGTTGTGGTTTTTTGGTCAAGTGTAACAGAATAATAAATCAGGACTAACCTGAATGTTTGGCCGCGCAATAACTCAAGCGGTTAGTCGCTGATTTCCCACCACGCTGGCCCCGGTTCGATCCCGGGTCTGGTCAAATGGGATTTGTGATGGACAAAGTGAGGCTGGGGCAGGTTTTCTCCGAGTGCTTGGGTTTCCCCTGCCAATCTTCATTCAACCAATTGCTCCACAATCACCCTCACGTATCATCTGGGGCTGGTACAATAAGCCAGAAGTGGCCGCAGTACAAGTTTCTTAGTCCCACCCCACTAGCATTAAAAGAAAACCTGAATGTTTAGTTCATCTATTCTCGCCTTTAATGCCCAGTATCTCATGTATTTCGTGCTACAGGCCTATTCTTAAACACTGCAATTCCATAAACATGAATCTCCACATACCGAAGAAAACAGATTGCAAACGCTGGATTGTCTTTCATTCCACTTTGCGATATCTTGCAAGACTAGTCCTCATGCATTGTTAAGACAGATGTGACTGTAATTTCGGTGTACGAGTGTATACCTCCTAACCCCAAAGTGCTGAAATTTCGTAAGACATCGAAGAGTTCTATATTCTGGGATATAACACCGTGTATTCCGTTGAAAGTGAACTGACGTTTCGGAGGAACAGATTACGTCCATCTTCAGGGCCGGAAAATAAATAAGTAAAAAGAAGAAAGTATCGTGAAAGCAGGTGACAGGTAGACATTTATCGGAAATCTCACATTGGATTATCGCCTTGGTTGGCTGACGGCTTAAGTATTAGGTAAAAAAAGGGTAAAGGTTCTCCCCGTAGGCCCGTCGCGGCACACATTTTCTAGACAATCGGCTCACAGATGTCGGTGAGGTCAGCTTTACGAGCCGGCCGCCCTTTATACCCAGGAAGATTCCTGGTACTCATTTCTGTTAGAGACTGAGTAGACCCCAGTGCCATAGTCGGGCTGGAAGGATTAGGTCAACTGAAAAATACAATGACCTCATCGGGAATCTAACCCACGACCTTCCGGCTTATAGCATAAAGCCTCAACCAACTACGCTACCTCATGCGCTTAGGTATAAGGTCAACCAGAAAATTAAGTACTTTTTTTAATCCAGTATAGAGCATGAAATTCTGTGTAGTGTAGGGCTAATTGTCTCCACTCCGCGGTTCAGCGTTCGGATAGATTTATTTTTATTTTCAGACTCATCAACTTTCTCTTCTACGTGCTGTAGTGAGCAGCACTTCTTCCTGCTACCTTTAACTGAAATCCCTCGGTCTTTTAAAATTGTCGGCGACCTTTCCTTCCACATTCTTTTCCACTTAAATCATTCGCGCTGTCATTGTATCCTTCTGTTCTGCCCTACCTATTCAGTCGGACAAGGGTTATTAAATAACCTAAGGCAAAATGCACTGTAAGATGAGGCACCGACTAAAAAATTAACGTCAAAACTATATTACATCTATACCACGGGCCTCCAAGCAGTTTATTACATGTATACAAGTCTGAATATACCATTATGTCCGCGGGAATATAACAAAATTGAAACAACTAACTTGATGGTATGGAACATCACACGAAGAGTTTTTAACCTTATTTTACGACATAGCTTTCGTTTTAATAAGTTTATAGTTCATTGTCCTTTTATACCATGTATTTTATAATGTACGTATTCTCAAGTATCCAGCTTTACTATCGCAATTGCAGTGCAACAGTGTGTGAATATGGTGATCATGTGTTTGCCTGATGATGGCTTTATGAGCCGAAACATGTAGCCAAGCTAATTTTAACCTTGACCATTGTATTGTGCTGCGACGGACTCTATTAAAGAATTGAACCTAAGACTGGATCAGTCAGTCAATGAGTCATTCATCTTACGGGGCAATTGCCCACCGTTTGAGCAGAAGTCACATTTAGGGCAGTCCGCATTTGGTAGATGACACGTGAGTGCACTTGTGTAAGAGACGCAATGAAGGGAGGGTTGAGGGGCCCGCAGTCGCTACCTGCTGAGGACAGAGAGGGCTCTGAGTGATGGAGGGCTCTACAGTCTGTCAGTCCAACTGATGAATAAACTGAATATTATTGTTGTGGCTCCATTCCAAGCAGAACTTCTGCCGAGCATGTGAGCGCGTCACGTGTGGAACAGTTCATGTTATATAAGATTTGAGGCTTTCACGGCGGTGACTATGAAGAAAGCAGACTGCTTTACCGTTTCTCACGGTGTTGTCGCTTGCAGAATTCTTATACTTTTTCTTCTACCCTGAAGATGGGGGCGATACGTTCCTCCGAAACGTCGGTTAACACCACATATACACGGTGCCAAATCCCAGAAGACTGCTTTCTTCATTTCATGTTATAAGTCGCTTGATTGAATTTCTTCCTCTCCTCTCACTGCCTATGCCGCTCAACTAAATGAAGGACTGTCGTGATTGCGGATAGGCGAAAAGGTGAAGTTGTCCCTGTGGTTTGTTAATTAAGCACCACGCTAATAAGACACACGGAAGAGTGGAGGTGTAACTTCACCATTCTTGACCTCAGCACTAGATGATGAGTTGTCAGCTTCACGTCACGGCCGCTCTGACCCCGGGGTTAGGTGGACCCCAGAGTCGGTTCGGACGCGGTGGAGAAGTTCTTGCTGTCGCCGTCAAGCTGTTAGCACATGGCGAGTGTGTAAGATATGGAAAGAATGAGGCTTGTCGTATTTCAAGGTGTCACTGAACTCTTTTTCGGTGTAGCCGATAACCCTGTCTAAATTCGAGCTTGGTAACTCCGGAACAGGAGGTGGGACAGCCCATCGACTATTAGAGGCCTTGGGTTTGACGACCAGAGAATCGGAATTCGGTTACCGGCAGTGGCAGAAATTGTTCTCTTCACTACCCTGTCGACATCGTTAGGTGGAGGGTCTCTAGCGCCGCAAAGCGGCCGCGGCTTGAAGCTGACTGCTTACTTCCACTCAAGTTTCTCCCCGTGCGTGTTAATTTCGTGGTGCTTAAATAAGCAGAAGAACATTGTGTCATTTTATTATAACTCCTATTTTACAGTCTTATGTCCAACTATTTATTAACTTAACATTTCTAAATCTTTAAAATTAAAACTTAAAAATTTTAAACTTTTGAGTTAATAAATATTTGCGCATAAGAGTTATAATAAAAATGGAAGAGTGGAACAGGATGCTACAGTACAATATTATTTGTCATTTTCGTCTGAAGCCCCACCGTTGCTTGCCCGTACTGGGAAGGGCAAAACTGCTGAAAGCCGCATGCAGGTGACGTAGACTGATTTGGCAGTAACTTAACCCATACTTTAGTGACACTATGACTGATGTCGCCCTGTGGCGCTTTCCCCGGGCCAATGGCAGGCCGTCGAACTGAACGTAACTTTCTGTACAGGCTGGGCTACATAGGTCAGGGGATGTAAATGGTTGCGTAGTCCTTATAAGAGGGTAGCTGCTTTGATGTATTGGGGGAAGGCTGTTTTGCGACATTGTCAGTAGCTAGACTGAGTAGCGTCGAGGCGAATGGCATGATGGCATTTACATCTGACAGGACTTTGACAGAAGTGGTGGTGGCGTATTCGTGTTACTGTCCGGCATTTGCTTGGAGGAACCGAGGAATATCACGAAAACCCGAAGTCATGTAGTATCAAGAAAACCCGAAGTCATATAGCGGGCGTTCCTGACCGAATTTCGAACCAACATCTCCCCAGTACAATTCTAGAGAAATTCTAGTTTCTGATCCTTCAGCTGTGGCCCTTTTCGATAACATCACAGACGAGAGTGTAGGCAGATCCCAGATCCGCTGATCGTCATTGGCTACAATAGTGTATGTTCGGCAAAGCGGAAGATCTGATTGTGAAGTGTGTGAAAACTATCGTCTCGTATTTCAAGGCAATATCCCAGCATTCGTCTTGAGTGGAACTTTATCAGGAAAGTCGGTTGTGCGTCTAGGATTATTTATGCTTCTCGAATCTCCAATGAAAGTCATAAGTGCTCGCATAATTTTTGTAATATATAAAAGCACCGAGCAGGGTAGTTCGAGGGTGCACAGAGTTCGGTTTTTGTTCAGTGAACCCACCCTCTCACTCGAATTACAGTTGCAGTGGTACGGCGTCTACCACACACCCATACACAGTTTTTTTTTTCTGGACAACTAACTTGCCAGGAAATACTGTCCCGAACCGCGCTAATAATCGGAGCGTATGAACGGACATCGAACATCACTTTGGCTTCGTATTCGGATGTCCCGGGTTTGATTCTCTGCCAGGAGGACGGTTGTCTGGCTTGCTGTATAACGTATGCAGTTGTGCAACAGAACGCGTCCTTTGTGTGTTATGTGTGTCGTGTGAATGAGAAGTCCAACGCGGTTCCCATGACGCTGTTATCCAGATCATTATGACGTCATCAGGTGTCTTGATATCACCTGAGCTGCTGTGTTGCCAGATCTGACGGTGAGACTGATTGTCATTGTACAGCAACAAGTGGATCAGGTGATGGTAGCCGAGTGAAGCATGGTATCCGCGTTAAGGTGATTACGTCGTCGCAGTTTTTTCTGAGTTAATGATCGTTAATTATAAAATGGAAGGATGGTTACGCTTGGCTCAAATTATAATATTGATAGTGATAATGGCGTTGAAACAGCGAACAGTAGCATGTCATTTATACCAAATTTCGTGGTGATTAGGCAGTTGGGTGATTTCGAATGTCATTAGCTTCTTATCAGGTTTAAGTAAACGAGTAAAGTGACTGAAAGGCGGTAAAGAAGGAAGGGGACAAGCACGCAGAGACGATAATATCAAAATTCCATTACGGGATGCACTTTTAACGAACTTCATGGAGCTGAACCCTTCATGACAAGCCGCCAATTGTGCAGCTACTCAGGAACTTCCCAGCATTTTATGGAACCCGAAGTTTCATTACCGTGGTCACAAGAGGCCTCCACTGGTCCTGAGCTATGTCGATCCAGTCCATACCATCCCATTTTGTCTCTGAGATATATTTTAACACTGTCCACCTACCTACGTCTTGGTCTTCCTAATGGCCTGTTCACTGTTCACTCTGTCGAAAAATGTTTCATATAATTTTGTCGTTCCCTGTTTGGGTTTCATATAACGTAGGGGCTGTGTTGTATCAGCACAAGTAAAAATTGAATTTACCATGAAGACCCTCAGTATCTGTCAATGGCTCCACAGCCCCTGCGTGACCGCCGCTTTTTCAGTTTCTTAATATATACACCGACGGTAGGACTCATTGGACTGTGGATCAGCCCGTCACAAGGCCGTTGCCTACACATAGGACAACACAAACACAGAATAAACGCACACAGACATCCATTTTTCGAGTGAGATTCGAACCAACGATCCGAACGTTCGAACGGAGCGAAGACGGTTTATACCTAGACCGTGCGGTCACTGTGATCAGCAGACTTTCAGTATCACTCACTCATGGAGTTGAGCCCTTCTTGAGAAGCTGCCAATTGTGCAGCTACTCAAGAACTTCCCAGCATTTTATGGAACCTGAAGGTTCATTACCGTGTTCACAAGAGCCTTCCAGTGGTCCGTATCCTGAGCCAGATCGATCCAGCCCATACCATCCCATCTTGTCTCTCTCAGATTCATTTTAATATTGCCCACGCACCTACGTCTTGGTCTTCCCTGTGGTCTCCTTCCTTCGGGCTTTCCCACCAATATCCTATATGCATTTCTCCTCTCACTCATTCGTGCTACATGCCCTGCCCATCTCCTCTTCCTTGACTTGATCATTCTAATTATACTTGGAGAAGCGTACAAGTTATGAAGCTCCTCATTATGCAGTTCTAGAGTTTCAGTATAGGCCGTAAAAATCTGTTCATCCCTTTCGGTTTTGAAACATTCGGACGGTCTGATATGTACAGCCATTATGCGCTCATGAATGCATGCCACCCAAAGAGCGTATGAGATGCAGTTCTGGGGAACGACAACTGAACTTTATGGTTGGTTTCAGCCCGGACACGTAAGCTGAAGCACGATGTTGGTCACGAATGAGAGTTAGCCCCTTCTTCCGCCGTGTGCTGTAATCCCATCACACGGCCTGCTGATCTTTTAAGTGCGCCACTACAGTCGATTGCGTGGCTGTTTACATATCTACCCTAATTTCTTTTTTAAATTTTAACGTTTTCCAAAGGTAGTCTTATCATTTCCTAGCGCCATTACTCGTCTCGTCGCCTTTCCCTATCATCACTATGTTATCATTTAATTTCCTTTCCATTTTGTTGTAGTGTTTATTTTCCTCCCCTTTTTCATTTTTCCTTTCAGCGCCATCTTCACCAAACGTCGTGGTTGAGCGGGTAACAATTTATTTCATATTCGGGAGTTACACTTTCGATTCTCGGCTTAGCCGTGCTGTCTGAGATTTTCGTGGTTTTCCAAATTCCCTTCAGTCGATTACCAGGGTAGTATTTCGAGCAGGTTTTGCCCTATAGTCATACGAGTAATTCACGGAGGCTCATCTCATTTGACGCTGTATGTTGTGTATAAAGTTCAGACGGCGTTTAAGTAGCTGAAAAATCGTGTGCGCCTGCTTATGAGTGCGCGGAGCTGAACCGCCATGCTCCCAATACACTTTCATGGTGCACTTCTTGGGCACAGGGCCAACTTTATCTTCATGTTATTTTCTGTCACCAATTGGCAAAGAGAATTTAAATTCTGTTCATACGAATCTTATATCTAACGCCAGTGGATATTCTCAAAATGCATTCAGTCTTACAAATGACTTATATGGCCAACGTGACAAATGAAGGGTTCTTCTACCTTGTGGTATACAACGCTGTATAATCCGTTCAAAGTCAACCGACGTTTCGGAGGAACATGTCGCCTCGATCTTCATGGTAGAATAAACCAAGCAAGAAACCGGAGTGAACATGTGACAAGCAGAGCTTGCTACGCTTATTCTTAGACCCTGAAGACGGAGGCAACGTGTTTCTCCAAAACGTCGGTTTACATTCAACGGACTACACAGCGATGCATTCCGGAAGATAGAACTCTTCATAACCACCGCTGTGAGAACCTCAGATTCCATGACATTAAATATTGGCATATGTCGTATCAAGTTCTAAATCTTTTGTTTGAAATAATTTTCCACGCAGAAAATATTTAACATTAAGAATAATAATTTATGATCATGTAGTGTAAAATTTGAACCCAGTTAGCTTTGTAGCAATAGATATTATGATATTGCTAGGTAACGGGTCGCTGAACATAGTGGAAGTAAACTGAGAAGACATAGTGTTGAGTGTTTTCTATTGTTGAAATCAGAAATACTGTTACATTTATTTGCAGTTACGACCTGGGAATGTTAAAAAAATCTACTCACCAATCCAAACCCCGCCTTTAGTCACTAATACATGCAATAGGTGAACGTCAAGGTTAGCAAATGATGAAAAATAGTAAAGAACGCGATTAGAAGAAATGTGTAGGCCCGTCCCGTTTGATTACACGTTTTCACCGTTGCTATAATATCTGTAGACGTTTCATTTCAGTGAGAGCAATTGAATCGGTTTGTTGGAAAAGGGAACATGTCCACATTTCGGCCACTGAACATGTTCCCTTTTCCAGCTAACCGATTCAGCTCTGCAGAGTGTTGGCTTCCGTAATTCTATCTGGAGTCAGATAGCTCCTTTCACCGTTCCGTTTCCTGGGTTCACCTCGAACATCTTTAATGCAGACTGCTGCTCTTTATTAGGTTAAAAAAGGAGAGCTGCTTGAATACGGCGCTGAAATTGAAGATTAAAAGGAGGACAAATAAAGAGGAAGATTGGAATACACACCGAGAGATACTGGTGCATAAGAATCATGGAAGGGGTGTCCCTGGGAATTATGGCTAGACACATCTGGCTCAAAAAGACGGACGAGTGGCGGGCTTTTGTGTACACGGTAACGAAACTTGTGATTCCATAAAGTGTTGGGAATTTGGGAGTGATGAGCAACTGTTGCCTTTTCATGAAGGATTTTGCTCCTTGAAGTTAGTTAGTTAGACTTTCACTAGAAATTGTCGGGAAATTCAGAGTTTTCATCATATTAATCTTCGTCAAAGCCTACTTTATGTAAGGCTGCAAATAGATCTTTCGATATACATCGTAAACTGTTAACCAAAGTCTGGTAAAATTCAATATAGGTGTATGCATAACCTTAGTTGGGCCATTTTGATAAGGCCACATATGAACTTTTCATGTACATACCAGATTTTGGCGAAAGTTCATACGACAAATCCATGCATAACGTTTTGGTTTTTAGAAAGTTTGCCCAACTACAAAACCTTTTTTTGCATGTGGGCATAAATGAACTTTGTCATGTAGTTTGGTATCACTATCCGCTAATGAAATGATTGTTGAATTCAATATGATGTTTCCGTAACGTTATTTGGCCAGTTTGATTTTTAGACACAGTGACCACTACAAAGACCAATTCGCATGAGGTCATAAATGGACTTGTCCGTGTATCCCATTAAACGCTTCACAGAATTTGTTGTAATTCGATATTACGCATTATTATGCAGTAAATATGTTGATTTCCCCCGTTTTATCTATTACACAGAAACTTGTGACGCATTATTTTGTGTCGCTGGTCCTAGGTATGTTACAAGGTCACAGTTGTTCGTTACATAATTCCATGCTTCCTGAGCAGTCCGTAAGTTGTAGCTAGTGTTGTGTGTTGCATTTATCTGCATTCTGAGTGTCCTGGACCCTCCTGTCCTCGCTGTATAGCTACCTTGGAGAGATGGGATAGCAAGTCTGTATAACGACTGGCTACGAGCTGGACAACCGAGGGGTCGGATTTCCGAGTCCCGGTAGAGTCAAGAATTTTCTCTTCTTCATGTCGTCCAGACCGACTGTGGGGCCCACGCAGCCTATCCGGTGGGTACCGGGAGCTCTATCCCCGTGGTAAAGCGGCCGGGGCGTGAAGCTGATCACTCACCTCTAACTAGTGCCTAAGCCAAGAAAACATGTCTGTACATCAACTTCCCATTACGCCTTCATGGCATAATGCTTAATTAGTTATGCACAGGGACAGCGTTACCTTACCTTAGTGTTTTCCTGAAATACACTGGACCGCGGGTTGCGTAGAACGCCTTTGGGTGTTCCGTGTATCACAGCATAGATTCCCCACCTCCAGGCTTCTTTTCTGTAAACACTGTTCGCACAGGAGGCCTGATGTATTTGCTCACTGTTTCAGGTATTCCTCGGCACAGATTCCGCGTCCAATATTTATTTGCGTAACACTTTGAAGTTCATAAATAGAACATGGATGCATCTGTTCTGGATTTGAAATCTTGACGCTGGGGCCCGTAGAAGCTAACAGTGTTCTGCTTTGAATGTACAGCCCCGGCATATTAAAAGCGTGCGTATGAATGCGATGTTAATTTGTTCTAGTCTGACTCCTTTGAGGTTTAACTGACTTGCAGTTGTTTGTGTATCTAGGAAATTGGGAGCTGGAGTAGCCGAGATCCCCAGAGCATGACGGGAAATTAATGCATATCAACTTCATTTTGGGGCAATTGAAATGTGTCTGCAGCGGAAGGGAATAGAGTTAGGTTAAGGCGGTATAATTTCTGTATAGGTACAACTTCGATCGCAGTAAAGACAATACTGATTATCCTTATCAAGAATGTTTAGTAGCACCAGGATCATTCTACTCGTATGTTTCAACTTGGCATCAGTGTTGANACAACTTCGATCGCAGTAAAGACAATACTGATTATCCTTATCAAGATCATTCTATGTTTCAACTTCGCATCAGTGTTGGAGCTTGAAGTTTCTGATCTGCCTGTTCTGTCGTAATGAGGCCTGTTGCAATCAGTAAATAAATGTTCATATAACGAGTGCAGTGTCCTTTCTAATCTGTAAGTCTTCATATGCCGGTCACGATAGCCGAGCGGTCTAAGGCATGTACTGTCTTCGCTCGCTTGGAAACCGGGATCGTGGGTTCGAATCCCACTCATGGCATGGATGTTTAGTTTGTGTGTGTGCGTCTTTCTGTGTTTGTATACAGGTAGAGGCCTTGCGACGAGCTGATCACCCGCCCAAGGCGTCCTACCGAATGTGTAAGATCTAGAAAAACCGAAATGAACGGAGAAGTTCATGGAGGTAGGCCTAGGCCCAGTGGGGCTGTTGTGGAGTCGGCCTGGAGTTCGGATTGGACCAGTGGAAATTGTTTAGTATTGTAACATGAAGGCGGAAAGCCAGAATTCTGGAGCGAGAAGGAACATCCATTGATTGCTTACGACAAACACTCGATGGCGATATTTAAGTGAGCATTCGTTGTTACACAACGATCGGTATTCATCACGTGATCGCAGCAACAGTTACGCGCGCAACAATAGAAGAGCTGTTGGTGGCGATGTTTGCTGTGGGGTCCGCTCCGAGGCTATATACCGGGAATCGAATTGGAGCTTTGGAGCAGTTGATAAGGTGAAGAGGCATTTAAGAATTACCGTCATGGGTTAGCTGTGAGACAGTTGCCGGCCAGTAGGTACGTGAACCCGGAAGCGGAGGAAAACTTGGTGCATGCCATAGTGAATTACAGTGTATAAAGAGTGTGAACTAGTAATAGCGCTATAATTACCAGTAGTTAGAGCTATACGTGTTCAGTAAATCCAATTACTAATCCACACCCCATGTCTAGTCACAAATACATGTTCAGTAAGTCCAATTACCGATCCACACCCCATGTCTAGTCACAAATACGTGTTCAGTAAATCCAATTACCAATCCACACCCCATGTCTAGTCACAAATACGTGTTCAGTAAATCCAGTTACCAATCCACACCCCATGTCTAGTCACAAATACGTGTTCAGTAAATCCAGTTACCAATCCACACCCCATGTCTAGTCACAAATACGTGTTCAGTAAATCCAGTTACCAATCCACACCCCATGTCTAGTCACAAATACGTGTTCAGTAAATCCACTTACCAATCCACACCCCATGTCTAGTCACAAATACGTGTTCAGTAAATCCAGTTACCAATCCACACTCCATGTCTAGTCACAAATACGTGTTCAGTAAATCCAGTTACCAATCCACACCCCATGTCTAGTCACAAATACGTGCTCACTAAATCCACACACCCCATGTCTAGTCACAAATGCGTGACAGTATGTTCTGGTGAAGAGCGACGCGCTTATTCTTTTTACCGAACGTCAGTTTGTTGTAGCTTGTTGTCCTGAACTAACTAGCAGTGAGTTCGGAACAATTTAAATAAAAAATATGTGACTCACTAACTCTGAACGTACTTGAAAAACATTTTACCGTCAACATATATGTGAATCAGTGTAGAGTACACAGTAGGCCCTGTGTAGGCTTGATCCTGAGCACCAGATTTGATCGAAACTTTCGGAATGATGGACGGATTATATCTCCTCATTACATTTACTTTATACCATTCGAAAACAGGACACATAAGAACGAAGGGGACTCCCTCACGAAAGACGAAAGACACCGTTTGCTATAAATCTAGTTCATGGCCACCAGTGAAGAAGGAAGCACAGGGCAGTTGGAAAAGGTGTTTCGATTTAAAGAAGCTGTTTCATGGGGATAATATTAAATTCTGCCTTTTTAAAATGTGCTGAAAATATGATCGTGTAGCTTTTAACAATCTTTTATTTCATTTTTTAACTTTGACATTCCTCTAGCCTTAAAGGGGCCCATACACGCACAAGTCTGGCTCGCGAGTCCGACTCGGCTCGGGTTCCAATGAGCGAAACTCGTCCGTGTGTGGGTCGCAAAGTTGGGAGTCAGCTCATGCATTTGTGGTAAAATTAATCCGAGCCCGGCTCCCGAGTCAAGGTCGCCGAGCCGGACTCGCGAGCCAGACTCGTACGTGTATGGGCCTCTTAATAGGGTCGTCTACATAACAATAATATCCACAAACGAAAGCAAATCGATACTAACGCATCAGCATTCGTTTATTAGGCAAAGGTGTTTCGCTACATGTTTCGACCTTCACGAGGTCATCATCAGGCGAATTTACAAGAATTCGGTCTTACTTCTTGAATTGTATTTTTTATTAATATACATCTATATTGTTACAATTTATTTCATTGTGATAGCGAATACTACCTTTTTGTTAAATATAATCTAACGAATACACACAAAAATACCCTAATAATATATGGTTTTTAATTATATTTAAGATTTTAAGGCTAATACGGGGCTAATTCGTATATATAGTTTTGATTTGTATTAATATAGGTATTAATTTAGTTTTATCATAAAAAATAAATAAAATTTAATTTTAAAAACCATATATTATTAGAGTTTTTGTGTGTAATTGTTAGATTATATTTAACAAGAAGTAGTATTCACTATCAAAATGAAATAAATTGTAATAATATGGATCTATATTAAAAATAAAATTAAAGAACTAAGATTGAATTCTTGTAAATTCGCCTGATGATGACCTCGTGAAGGTCGAAGCATGAAGCGAAACATCTTTGCCTGATAAACGAATGCTGATATGTTAGTATCGATCTGTTTTTGTTTGTGGGTATTATTGTTGTGGAGAGGGCCCTATTAACGCTATTGTATGACACACAACAGGATGCGTACCGTAAAGTTTTACAGTCCTTCCTGGAAAGTCTCCCATTTCAAGCACCATAGCGAGTAATGGCAGCAGTACTGTGCAAGAAATGATCCACAAGCATAACGTAAATACTGAATTGTACGTCATAACCGGGCCGTATAAAGTATTGTATTTTATATTTCAGTATACGATCGCTGAAGCATATGAATCCACAATTATATAGTTTTACTGTCTACTGAAACTCCATAAAAGAGACTACTGTATTGTACAAGATCGTGGTACGTGCCCTGCTCTCAAGATAAACGTTTTGATATACTGAAGTAATTTTTTCAGAGACAACTCTGATCCCGGATCTGACATCCTCTGGCGATCTTTGTGGGGCATGCTTTGAAGAACGAATGGTCCCCGGAACAGCCCAAGAAGCATCGGCAACTAAAAGCGAATCCTGAGAACACCGTCAGTGGAACCTCCTGCACGTGTCTCTTGAAACGTGACGAGGAGTTCTGATGCATTTGTTCAGAACAATGGAAGCGATTCAAGCATATTTTTCTAACGCTCGTTTATGTTTTATGTTCAGTGACTTGAGTGGAGTACAATGCTTCCTCTTTGGGTTCGGTTTTAAGTGGATTCGAGAAAGATTAAAAACGGTTAAATTAAATAGTTCGCTCGTCACCTATTAGTCCAAGTGCTACATCAAAGTGACGGAGACGCGCAGAGCATGCAGCAGGTAAAATTGCAGGAAACATGAAATGCTGGTTGGAAACTCTATGGAAAGAGGTTTATTTTGAAAATATGTTGTCGCGTGTTTCCCTGGTAACGCGGCAAGTAAATTAACGCGTGTCTCGGATTTGGCTAAGACGTTTATTGGACAATCTCTTTTACACTCGCAACCACAATTATTCACAACTTCACTATCACAGTTACTTGCACTGCTGATCTTGGTGAAGTGTCTTCTGTCCTTTGTCGGATGCGAGCCAGCTTCTGTATAGCCAGAGCTACACTAAGAACTGACTGGTCTCGTCGAAACTGGTCTCATACACATATAACGTGCACTCGGACTGGCTAGGGAACGTCGTGTTCAAGGGTTCCGTTTTATCCGTTGGTTAGTATTCGTTTCCATGGATATCCTTCTGTTTCCGGAGAAACGCATTTGTTGTTTAAGCTATTCCTAGGCAACGCCCTGCTGGTATTAAGTTCCCACTGAAGTATACATGTTTATCGCACCCGTTGCCTATCAATAGACGTCTTATCGGGCGGCTTTTTGGCGGCACGCCATATATCTAGATTAAAAGTAATTTTAAAATGGGCGTTAAGACAGTAGGTAGTATGTTTGAAAATCGAATTAAATTAGCTTCTCAGAGTTGCGAAAATTTATGACAGTGGCAGTGAACCTTAGGCGTCCTAACAAGGACATTTTTGGGAACAGTGAAGCGGCCGAGAAATATTATGAATTGGTTAAGGGAAATTCATTGAAATACTCGTATCCATTTAAGAAAATCACAACAAAATTCGGTCATAATATCTTCTCACCTGGCTGAGATTCGAAACCGTAACATCCAGAATACAGAGCAGTTGTGCGGAATGCACTTCGGCCTGCGATGCCATTGTCAAATGAATGTGAGATATGCAGCTTGCTTTCGAATCCAAACTATGGTCTGCTTGATGATAAAACGTGCCGAGTAGTTGTATTAAGCTCGTTTCATATGCTGGGTGTGTGAACAGTCGTCTCGCACAGACAAATATATCTACAAATCTCGATGGCAATGCGTAGTATTTATGTAGTATGAGATGACCTTGGCCGCTCCATGGCTCAAGCGGTTAGTCGCTGGCTTCCCACCGCAGCGGCCCGGGTTCGATCCCGGGTCTGGTCAAGTGGGATTTGTGGTGGACAAAGTGGCGCTGGGGCGGGTTTCCTCAGACTACTTCGGTTTCCCCTGCCAATCTTCATTCCACCAAATTCTTCTTCATCATAATCACCTGGGACAGGTACAATAGGACAATCAGTGGCCGCCATGCCGAGTGGACCCAGCTGGACTCCACCCCCCACTAAGCGAATTAAAAAAATAAGATGACCTTCCCGCCGTTGTGTTCTGCTGGAGTATGCAATAAGCCTATAAGAGCTACGTTAAATTTCATAACGTCATAACGTTGGAAATATAAACGTAGACCACAAAGTACACCGATTACGCATAGCTTAATGCTTTAAGTATGTTATAAGTGTCAAAGCAAATGTCTTGGTGTGGTGGTCCGGACTTCTGCTTTCTATTCCCGCCAGGAATCGTAATTGTTATTTATTCTGTTTTACTCAGTCCTACCAATAAAATTCTGTGACAGTCCCATAACATAGACCATGACGTTTCTATATTCATAATTTACAAATGCTTCTGCTGTTCGAAGGTGCGTTACATGTGCAGATAAAAAGCGTCGCTAAATTAAGCAAGACTGAAGAATTACTGGGTTTTGTTTCTCCCATCTTCCGGAATTCTAGGAAATAGAAAACACGACGTTTCGGAAACTGGATCTGTTTACGTCTTCAGGTGAGGAAGGAAGACACCTATTCAGTTGAGCCCCTTAGAAAGAAAGAGTAAATTTCGGTCTCCCCCTTCACCTGAGGACAGAAACAGATCCAGTTTCCGATACGTCATGTTTTCTATTTCCTAGAATTCAGGACAATGGAAAAATTCCAAAAACCCACTAATTCTATGTTACCCACCATCGTGAGAACCCTTTAGAAGACTCAAAAAGTATCTAAATATTAGTTTCAGTTTATCAGTGGATCAATAGGATAAGTTCCCCAGGGATTAGACGGCCGGAGAGTGAGGTTGAGCACTCATCTTTATCTAGTAGCGATGTTAAGAAAATGCTTAGCTTACCTTTCACAGCTGCCAGACTGCGGCGTTTTGCAGCGAGCATCTTGTCTGGAATTCCCTAGCGATCTTTAGGCTGCCCTCACATGGAATATGCAGGTGAAGTTGCCGCAGTTGCAAGGCGTATTATCAGCTATTTAGTTATCTGAGGACATGGCTGAAGTTGCAGTCTTGATTGAAGTCCGAGAAACATAACGGTCACTTTAAATGAAGACCTGTCGCTCGCCTTGAAAGTGGCTCGCTAAATACTGATCGGAGCGAAGAAAGTTTGGAACAAACACTGTGGAGAAGAAGCTAGGAAATGTATGCGTAGCGTGACAGTTTTGGCGCGTCTGCTCTGCCATTGCCTACAGATTACACTGTAGAGAACAAGCCAGGAAATGTATGCGTAGCGTGACAATTTTGGCGCGTCTGCTCTGCCATTGCCTACAGATTACACTGTAGAGAACAAGCCAGGAAATGTATGGGTAGCGTGACAATTTTGGCGCGTCTGCTCTGCCATTGCCTACAGATTACACTGTAGAGAACAAGCCAGGAAATTTATGCGTAGCGTGACAAATTTGGCGCCTCTGCTCTGCCGTTGCCTACAGATTACGCTGTAGAGAACAAGCCAGGAAATGTATGCGTAGCGTGACAATTTTGGCGCGTCTGCTCTGCCATTGCCCACAGATTTTAAAACTGTATGTGGTTCCATGTGGGTGTGCAACTTGGTCTCTGACATTAAGGGAGGAACGTAGACTGATGGTGTTTGAGAACAGGGGATGGAGATGAAGTGACGGGAGGTTGGAGAAAACTGCATACTTTAGGAGCTTCATAACTTGTACTCTTCTCCAACTATTATTAGAAATTTCAAATCACGGAGGATGAGATGGGCAGGGAATGTAGCACGAATGTGGGCGAAGAAGAATGCATATAGGATATTGGTGGGAAATCCAGAAAGAAAGAGATCACTAGGAAACCAAGACGTAAGTGGGTAGACAATATTAAAATGGATCTTAGAGAGACAGGATGGGATGGTATGGACTGGATTGATCTGGTTCAGGATAGGGACCAGTGGAGGGCTCTTCTGAACACGGTAATGAACCTTCGGGTTCCATGAAATGCTGGGAAGTTCTTGAGTAGCTGCACAATTGGCGTCTTCTCAAGAAGGGCTCAGCTCCATGAATAAATGAATCATCTTGTGAACGGCAAGACAAGCTGAAAAAGGGTGTTATATATAAAACACGTGTTATGTTTTTGTTTGCAACTTTTTTGTTGAGGGGGGGAGTAAATGTATATTTTTCGCTCCAGTGAACACTTTTCGAGTTATGCTCGAGATGAGCTCAGAAACGCGTGCAGATTTTCGGTGGAATGGCCTTATAACCAAATTTGAATTATGTCGACTTTAGTAATACTTTCTAGTATCAGATCTCATGAGCATACGCTCAGCTGTTTGTGTCGTGTTACATATGAATAGAGAGGCATGACGAAGTAACAAAAACATTTTTCCCAACTTGTTTTATAACACGCAAACGAAAAGGACTATTGTGGATTGTTGACGGAATCCAAAACAAAGGCCGGGAATAGTGGATACTATTGCAACACGTCAGCACGCTAAATTGAGCGAATGTTATTGATTGAGTGAAATAAAATAGGGCTGAAGTAACCTAATTAAGAAAGTAATTAATTAAATAACGATTGTAGCAGCACGGTAAATTATATTTTAATGAAATATATAGGTGTATATACAATTCTATGAATTCTGGTAAAAGGAACCAGCATTTAGTTATAATCGATAATATACATGAGCGACGTCGGCAATTTTCATGTGTGTTTAGTTGACTGTTGTTAATTATTGAATATTAAAGTTAGGAAATGTATACATAGCGCAATTATTCTGGGGCATTCGTCACGTTTTTCGCTACCTAAAATGAATACTGCCGGTCACGGTAGCCGAGCGGTCTAAGGCATGCACTGTCTTCGCTCGCTTGGAAACCGGGATCGTGGGTTCGAATCCCACTCAGGGCATGGATGTTTAGTTTGTATGCGTGCGTTTTTCTGTGTGTGTGTACAGGTAGAGGCCTTGCGATGAGCTGATCACCCGCCCAAGGAGTCATACCGAATGTGTAAGATCGAGAAAAACCGAAGTGAACTGAGAAGTTCATGGAGGTAGGCCTAGGCCAACTGGGGCTGTAGTGCCAAGGGGAAAAAAAAAGATTTGCGGAAGAAATGTGTTGGACAGACTACATGTGTAGGGTCTGGCTTGATCCGATTGTGAGAAGCCCTTAACTTTAGTCTAGCATCATATATCCCACATTTGTCTTTCATCCTGCTCTGAATTACTGCCGTGCTTTATTGTTTCTCTATTTGCTGCACATTCTAGGCCCTGTAGTGTCAAGGTTTTTCTGTGCGCTTGTAAAGTTTTTTTGTTATTTTCTAAATGTCCTTTTAGAACACTTCATTACCGACATGTGCCCGCGGTAAGGATATAATAGAACTACAGAAAGAGAAGGGCAAATATCGGGAAACATTAGGCCATTTGTACGCACTGAAGCAGTTGACAGTCCTAGCATTTGTCATTGTGATGTGCGCCTTGCTGCGTGCGTTTGTTTTGCAAGCCGCTTGTTGAAGATCAGGGGTGGTTAAAGCCTTGTAGCTACTATGGCACATGTTGCAATACAAGTTGAGCGACTTGTAGCAGGGGACATGTCGCAGCGACATGAGACACCGATAAATCCGTCCACATTCTATGTTGAGATGTCTCACGATCGTTCGTCCACTTTACATTCATTGCTGGTCCCGCGACACGTCCACTCTGCACAATAATCGAGAGATACTTTGAAGCTTTCTCATGTCTCCGCCTCTCAACCGATAACCAGACGAGCACATGTATCGGCACATGATATTTGTTGCGAACACGCTGGAGCTTGTCCAGATACAGCGTGCCGCAAGATTTGTGCCCTAGTGCATACAGGCCTTAAAATTCGGTCGTTAAGTCACGGGTATTTTAGTCTCCTGTAACTCGGCATTCGTATTTGCGCTTCGAAAACTATTTTGCCAGTCCGAACGGTCATTTCATAACTAGTCTAGTAGACGTAATTCTGCTAAAGGAAGTATAATTTCCTCCATTTCATTTCAGTGCGATGTCTTCTGGGATGCGATACTCGATTTTCTATCCTGAAGTTGGAGGCACCATGTTCCTGCGAAATGTTTGTAACCATCCACCAGACCAGGTTGTCAGGTTGCAGTCTTCAAACCTCCACTACAAGTTTACAGACTTTTCGTAGACAAGTTACTACTTCCGCAGTTACTCTAGGAATTCCTACCTTTATGGAACTTGAAGATTAATCGCCCGTCGTTTGGTTGTATTCTGAGCCAGTTGAATCTAGTCCACCAGTTCACACACTGTTCATATAAATCCTATTCTAATACTCTCCCTTTCACGTCTGTGTTATCCAAGTTGTATCTTCTCTGTATGAATTCCGACCAAAATATACGCATTCCTCATCTTCCCCGGAGGTCTGCATGCTACAGTCCCTCCCCTTTCTTACTCTATATTCTTTCATCCGAAGGTAAATTTGTACAGTGTCCTTAACATTTTGAAGTAAAATGGGAATTATGATTGAATTCCTTGAAAACGGAGGCCGTGTCCCAGAATGTTAGGCACATAGCGACAGATTTTACGCCTGTGATTAATTATTCTTCTCACTCTTCGTGTAATTTCGTTACTTTCTTGTGCTCAGTTTACAAGGACAACTACTGACATTTGTAAAAAGCAGAATATTTACAACATTTCGTCGCGGTTAGTAGATACCAATTCTGAGCCGGATGTTTTTTTCCAAACAGAATTTTTAAGCGACCGCTAACAGTTTCAGAATCTTGTTACCTCCTTCAACTAAAGTAACACTGTAATAGTATATGCCTGTCTCCATTTCGTTTCCGTTAATCGGTGACTGCGGTTGTTCGATAATTCGTAACTAAATTTTAACTGCAAGTTTAGTTCGTCGGTGGGAACACAGATGTCGCCGCTCGCGCTACTGTACCATAATTTGCACAGCAAAATGGCGCTGCAGATGTATTCACAGCAGGCTCTTGTTTCTGGGATATTAAGAAAACAATCACCGTTTCTATATTTCAGTTGTCTTGAGCCGTATTTGCTGTGGTTCGTGTACAGTTAACCATCTAATTTTAAACTTTATCCTAGTGAATTATTTAAATAAATGATAGATAAATCTTGTAGGAGTAGAAAATGATGACTTTGATCGAAACTTGTAGGTATGTATACAATAAAGACAACTACATTCATTAACACATTAATATTAGTTTTATTTTCTCATTGATTGTGTTGACGGCCACGTTACTACCTTTAATGATACACATCAGGATGAAACAATAAAGAAGATAAAGATAAGTATCAATCTTATAGACAAAGCTCAGAAACTAGGTTCGTTATATGGAGCGAAAGCCTGTTCGACCTATATTCGGTCCACTGGCCGTAGTTAGTTCACCCTTTGCTTGAAGTCTCCTGTACTTTTCGTACCAGTACAAGACAACAGCAAGGGCTTCTTTGGGATGAGGTATTTTAGGTGTCAGTTGCAGCACGTCGATACAAGTACCGAATATTTCCTGTTCTAAAGCGTTTTGCAATGCGAAGCTCATCCTTAGTCTCACTGCACTCGTGTCCGACTTCGACTTCTCTGCACCGTGCTGAGCTGACAGTCGACTGACTGACTAACTCGATAACTGGCTCACCAACTGTACACACAGTATTTCCTTATCCGCTCTGCACTGCAATGAACTGAAATGGCTTTCGCGCGACTTTACAGCTACTTGTATAGGCTTGTCACCCTTCTGGGAGTTTTCGACGAGTTATCGGGCAGCTTTCGGCGTAACTTGAGCGGAGTCTCGAGCAATCGAGATGTGACAAGGGGCCTCCGTAGTCTAGGGGTAACGTTCCCACCTTGTGACTCAAGGTACGCGGGTTCAAACCCGGCGGAGGTCGTGGAATTTTTAAGGGCGGAAAAATTCAGGGAACAAGTCGCCGGGAGGGAGTTTAAGCCGTGGGTCCCGTGTCGTAGCTTTACGGTACGTAAAAGAACCTCATGTCTCAAGGGAACCTCTGAGCCAAATTCAGGACATTTCCCGCCCAACAGTAATCTCTAACGCCTCTGGTAGATGGGGAAAGCATCGAGATACCGCCAAGCCAGTAGAGGCCGAACTCGCTGGCTGAGTCGGGACTGATGGCACACACCAGTACCGGTAGGGTATAGAGACTGGTAGAATATCACAGGGGGACGCACAATGGACGAATATCTGGTCTAAGTGTATGGGGAAACCCACCCTCTCCAATAACAACAACAACAATCGAGACGTGGCAGAGGCGCGTGTGGGCCAGGCGACGCTATCCCCCGCCTTTCCCCGATCGCAGCTAAAGCGACAGTATGTTGTAAAATTTGACCGTTTTGTATGATCAAGGCTGAGTTTCTAAGTTGAAAAATGCCTGCTTTCACAGTGGGTGGTTGGCTGACGCAAAGGTCACATAGTCATTTGTGTTGTCATACCCTGCCAAGTAGGTCACACGTAGTCGCACGGAGGATGCAATGGTGTGACCGGGCTTTTCGCTGTGGGAAGGAGGGAGTGGTCGCTCTGTTTGGTTCACGACTCTCCATTGTATATCTTGTCTCCATTCATGGGCCTTCCTGTTTCCCTAACATTCATTATTTTCTCTGCCGCTGCTTGGTACTACTATCGCTTCTCTTACTATTTCTTCTCACGTTTGTTAAGTAACTCTGATATTCCTGATATTTCCGGTCTAGAAAACCGAAATTAACTGCCGTTTGGATTCGTTGCGTTGACCACGCGACACACTCTATCCGCCAAAGTTGGCACTAACTTCGCCGATAAGCGGCTGTCGCTCGGTCGGTATAGTTCGCTTCAGGACTCAAGCCACGGAGTTATAGTTATTCCTGATATTTGAATTTCATATCTTCTCTGTCATTCGTTCCAATACACTGCCTTCTCCATGAAATTCATCCTGTGATCATGACATTTTCTGGGATTCTGACTTTTCCCTTATATGGTTTCACTGCAATGTTTCCTGACCTCCAGTCTTTGACCCCGACATTCCCCTCATATTCTTTGCCTCTGATGACGTTCATTCCTCGTCACCAGTTTCCAGCATCCATTTTTCTATTTGATTCTCTCCCAGATTATAACTGTCGGATCTTCCGTGCTTCATAACTTAACATTAATCCCCTTTTATTAATGTTGTAGCGGGCACAATCTTAATATCAATCATTGTCTTCAAACAGTCAATTAAGCAGACAGTTTAAACTGGAACCGTACTTTATTGGTGCACGGATGTAGTTGCTATGACAGTAATCTTTATTTCATCATCGAAATTTTCGTCTTCCTTGATCTGCTGCGATTATCAAGCGTCTGCATAAGAACATACGAATACAACCTCTGAGGCGTGACGTAAGAGCTCCGTGCCGTCTATCAGTAGATCTCACCCTGTCACGTATCTACATCAGTTACGAAATTCAGTATTTTGTATTGGAGTCAAAGGGTGGTCATGTGTACACCAGTCCAGTAGGTCTACACGCATTTGCCAAATGTGTTCTTTGCGAATTTGCGTATCTCACTGGCCTTTAGATTCCTTTAACGTATTTTAAAATGTGCTGTTGCAATGCTAATCACACTGCAGGTTCCACAGTTCACTTAGTCAGAGATTAATTTTCCGCCGATGTTTCAAACAACACTTGTAGATCTTAATGAGATGTGTATTTTGTAATATGTGCTAATCTCTTTTTTTACAATTATAATTGTTTGAGAAAATTGTTAAGTTAAATTTGATCTTCATGTAATATCTGGATTTCTTTGGATTCGCACGAATCAAATTAATTTCTGCAGAGGGCTTTTAATGTACACCCGCACTACCTAGTATGTTCTATCCATTTAGCAGTTTCGAAGCAGAAACCTGAGGATAGACACGGCTTCCTTGCCTTTCTTTTGTGATCTTTGTGCAAAGAACGCATAAAACATAGCTCAATTAGACCAGTGTTTCTCAACCGATGGGACTTGCTGATCTGTTGGCTGCAACGTCAGGCTTCGAAATAGGAACTCTCATTAATCATTAATACGAGTATATATTTTTTTCCTTGGCACTAGAGCCCCAGTGGGCCTAGGCCTACCTCCATGAAGTTCTCCGTTCACTTCGGTTTTTCTAGATCTTACACATTCGGTAGGACTCCTTGGGCGGGTGATCAGCTCATCGCAAGTCCTCTACCTGTACACAAACACAGAAAAATGCACACACACAAACTAAACATCCATGCCCTGAGTGGGATTCGAACCCACGATCCCGGTTTCCAAGCGAGCGAAGACAGTGCATGCCTTAGACCGCTGGGCTACCGTGACCGGCAATACGAGTATATTACCACACTGAAATGTACAGTATTGTAAAAGTGCGTATGTCGGGGAAAGAGAAACTTTTCTTTCTCTGTGGTGAAACTGCTTCTCTCTCTTTCTCTCACTCTGTGCCGTAAAATGACGAGTGGGACGCAAGAAGCGAAAGATTGACAGTCGCTGTACTGGACTACACTAATCTACCGATTATGGTGCTTCCAAACCTTGGATTTCAAAGAGATGAGCCAGGGAGAGAATGTTTCTCCATATGGAGAAGCGTATAGGTCTGATTGTTCGACTGATTAAACCTGTTAGGAAGAGAGATCGTGGTATGTAGCTCCAGTCTATATGCGAGAAGTACACAGGGCTAACATTTTGGTGAAAGTCATTAGGGCAGATACGCCATGCGATATATGGAGGCTGCTGAGATATTATTGAAATTGTTGTTTCTAAGAAGGGCAGTGTAACAGCAGCCCAAACTCCTGCTCATGTTGCGAGTTTGCTGCCTCTTGTCCCTGCTGAGGTTTCCCTTAGTCTTCTTTAAATGGCGATCAAACATATACCAACAGGCCACGACCGCTTCCTGTGAAACCCTGAACACTCGATATCTTGTCATTTCTATTGATGCTTTTCTCGTCGACGACGTCTTGAAGCAGTCCAACAATTGCCACGAGCGCCACGTTTCAAGCATTCTTCGAACCATAGAACTTCATGCGGTGCGTGACCATCTTCACGCCCAGGTCACTTCATCGTCGGGGAAATGACCCCTGGTCATAGGATGGGGCAGCGAAGATAAATATCCTGCCGCAGCCGGAAATTGAACTTCAATCATCCTGCACTTCTTTTGCTGACAGAACCATCACTTAGAAATATGTTTGTTCCTTCTCTAACTCCACGGGTTGCGGTGAGCCGTTTAAGAACGAGTAAGTGTGAAGGGATGAATTAGGTAAGTGGCATAGTACGCAAGAGTTGGTCAGTGCTCTGTGGTAAGAAATACAGTGGTCAGGGGAAGGAGGTATTTATTTTCAGACCATTTTCTTATCTACACCTGTCGTTCTAAGATGAGATGAAAATAAGCCTGCTGGTTCCGAGGTCACAGTAATATTCAGCCAGAGTAAACGAATACGCCCTCATTTTCCTGCAAGTATCACTCGAGAAGCTGAGTAGATATTTCAGTTCCTCGCATTGAATTCTTTGAGGTGCGATGTTAATGAAAGATATCCGAAAATATTTTGATACATCAGTATTTCATTTCACTTATTATTTTATGCGGCCATGGAATTCCATTTTGCACTCCGCGGGAATAACGTACATTCGGTGTTAGGGAACAAATTGCTAAGAATATTTGGCCCAGTGGAAGTGGGGGTAACGGGGGGATGGAGAGGGGTACTAAGCGAGGAGGGTCGTGGTTTGTACATGTACACGTAAGTTGGGCGGCACGTATATACACCAAAGGAGGGGGCTGAAAGGGGCACGAAAGTTTAGTTGAAAATCTTTAGCGGAGGAGACCACTTGGGAGATTTAGGTGTGGATGGAAGAATGGAGTCCCTGGGGCCGAGGGTCCATTATATATTTTCATTATTTGAAAATTTTCTAGCGGAAATCATACAAAAGCTACTCATCCTCCTGTACAGTATTCTAGTCTTATGATATATGGTGTTAACTGCGCTTTTGCTGTGTTAACGAGCGTTGCTAAAGGCGTATAACAGAGGGATATTTCCGCCAGCAATAGAAAGGTACACTGTTCTGTCGGTTCTTGTATTCCTCTCTGTAGTTACATCACTTCAGTACTGGAACGATGGTCACAAACTCTGATTGACACGTGAACACATAAATCTTTCTGGGGTAAGATTGATGAACTACTGTTCCGTGTACGGGATTCGCATTACCCGAATAGAATTACCTACGTCCAGTAAGAGATCGATCTTGGACAAAGTGATAACCTTTAGAGGCCAGAATGGTAAAAAATTATGCGACAGGCCGCAATGAACTTTGCTGAAGCGTCTTGTAATGCTATTGAACTCAAATGATTATCTGAACTACGTAAGCCGTGCATGTCTTGAATTAATGCAATTTCTGTAGAGTGCGAATAATTATAGGTCAGTGATTTAAATCTTTATCGAAGTTGAAACAGAGGAACTAGCGGTAACAGAAATGAAATTGCGACGTACTCAGATGAATAGAATACAGTGTCACGTCTGTGAGAGCGAAAGGATCATGAATATTGTGATGGAAATGTATGCTTTAAATTAATGTGTTCAGATGAACATAAACCACAGTGTGATCTCTGTTAGTATGTGGAAATATGGAGCTAGCCAAACTTCACCGGCATCTACAAACAAATAGTAAAGAACACATTATTGCGCCTACTGAACGGTTTCATAGCAGACAACTGAAACTTTCGGGAAAACAGATCGCAGTGCAGAAACTAGCAATTGGTTATAATAATGAAAGTGTCACGTTTTTTTCGTTTGAAGTGTCCTTATTGAGAGCAAAGGCCGGAAAACCGCGCACGAGAACAGAGGAACCAATTCTACCTGCTGCTGGAGCAATTGCATCTAGAATGCTAGAAGAAACCACAACAGGAAACTTACGCTTGGTTATGAGACACGAGTGTGAAGCGAAATATTGAAGACTGGGCTGATAATGCTAAAAGCCAGGTAATAAACAGAAACTGCACTCAGGTGATTACTATTCTCTGGAAACAGAAGGTATGGATGTTTCAAACAGTGTTCGTTTGCTTGCATCCCTATGGTATGAATCCGACTGCAGAAGTAATGAAGAATTTGTGTTACTCCATTCATTTCTGATACATAAAACCGGTGAGGCCGTTTTTAATAATTTGAGTGGTTTTATAATTGGAAATGAAATTGTGTGGTCAGAACGCATATGTGCCAGTACCGGTGGGACTCTTGCACTATCAGGGAAGTACAATTGACTCGTTACACGTATTCGAGCTGTCATGTCATATGTCAAATGGACCCATTGCTAATTACATAGAGAATCGCTGGCCACGAGTTAGGTGCTGGAAACAAGAGATTCTGCTGGATCGGGCGGTGAAAGTCGTTAATTGGATCAGAGCTTATGCATGTTTAGTGGCCTACATGACGAGATGGGTAGTACACACTTGAACAATTGCTCTCACATTCTTAAGTGCCCCGGATGTCTCTCCAACAAGTGCTTACCTGCTTATTTGAGTTGAGTGGTGTTAATTATCAATTCAGTTTTCCTCTTCCCTCCCACTTTGGAGCATAGGGCTGATTTCTCAGTTTCACTGATCATTTTTACAGACGGTAGGACTCCTTGGACGTGCGATTAGCTCGTCGCAAGGCCCCTACCTAAACACAGGACAGCACAAACACAAAATAAACACACACCAAACATCGATGCCTTTTGTGGGATTCGAACCCACGATCCCGGCTTCCGAGCGAGCGAAGGCAGTACATGCCTTAGGCCGCTCGGCTATCGTGACCGGCTTGAGTGGTGTAATAAAAGTATTTCTTACTAATGACGCATTTCAATGAAGCGAATATTTGAATGACTTTTCATGGTTTCATATGGTGTCATATTTATGTGATATTTTTTCCAGTTTTAATCATCTATATTTGAGCATGCAGCCCCATTTTAAATTGAAGATAAAGTGGAAGTTATGAGTACGAAATTAGACTTGTGGTCAGAATCGTTTCCAGCAGTCAGTGATTTTCTTCCAGCGGCTGGTAACGACCTATTTCAAGAAATCTTTTTATTTAGCGCTTACAGAATTTGAACAGCGGTTTTGAGAATTAGTTTCCTCTTCCTGTTGCCTGTAACTAGTGGATGAGGGTTACATTTAGTATAGATGTGAAAGGTATAAACGATTGAGCTTTCGTTTGACACCTCGTTAGGGTGAAGTTTCATTCAGCAGAACTTGTCAGACTTCTGGTTGCACGTGAAGAAGGAGTAAGTACCCTGAAGTGCCATCCAGTATAGGCCTGCTGAAGTATATATAGTACCGTTCCCCACATTAAAGTATATTTCAGCAGGCTTCTATTCCAGCTGTTCTGCGCAGAATCAGAATAGAGGAATAGCATGAATGTGTAACTCGATCCATGAACTGTATGGCGACACCAGCCATCTCGTTTAACAAGTAGGTGTAAGTTTCTATTAGTAATTGTTATCTACTGGATATTCAGAAATTTGAATATTTTGTTATTGAAATGTGAACAATAATTATCATTAATTAATAAAAACACTTTGAGTGGCAAGCGGAATCTTCATGGGATCCATGGGGAGGAATAAGAATAAAAAGAGATGGTAACCACTGGGCTAGGCTGTCAGGTTGTGGACTGAATTATACTGAAGAAAGCAGCCTTCTGGGATGTGGCGCCATGTAGATGTGGTGTTAACCGACGTTTCGGAGGAACGTATCGCCTCCATCTTCAGGATAGAAGAAAAATAAGAAATTCGCAAGCGAAGAGACCGTGAGAACCGGTACAAGCAGGCTGCTTGCGGATTTCTTATTTTCCCTTCTACCCTGAAGATGGAGGCGATACGTTCCTCCGAAACGTCGGTCAACACATCTACACGGTGCCACATCCAAGAAGACTGCTTTCTTCATAGTCACCGCCGTGAAAGCCTCAAAACTTACATGAATTAAACTGGTTGAGATTAGGATTAAATGGCTTATTTCCTTGAAAACTGCCCTGGACCATTTCCACTGTACAGTAGTATAACTCTGAATTTGTGTTTGCGGCTTGTGTGCAGATAGGCTATGTTCTACGTTTCTGTGGTGACCCAAATTATACTGGTTCCAGGAAGAACTGGAATCGGTTTCGAGGAATTAGTTCTGTGGGTTGGACAGCGCCCCCGCAATTATTCCTGTCTTTTCGAGATTTGAGTTTCTCACGACCGTGGCTATGAGATTAACTTTCTTCGGGAATTTTAAGTCGTGTAATATGGCAGGTCTTCATAAACGTTTCGGGGATATTTGTAGCCTCCATCTTCAGGGTTGAAGTGCAAGAAATTTACTTCTTTACCATGAAGGTGGAGGCGGCAGTTTCCTCCGAAACACTGGTAACGATGTACCAGGCTGCAAGACGCCATATCCCAAAGGAGAGTAATCATTATATTCCTGTCTTGTCTAGTACAAGTATCATAATCTAAAGTGGACTTCGGACTTAATGCAAACCGATAAACATAAAATGTGAAGTGTCCCGTGTACATAAGCAAGTACAGCTCCGCACATTTTAAATGTTAGCGAGAGATGAGCTTTCCGATCTCACCTCTTCTCCCTGAAAAAGCTCCTGATGCTCACTGGACAGCAGGCAGCTTCGCCCCTAGAGACGGTCTGAACGCAGAGGCCAGAAGAGAAATTGTACCGCTGGCAGGAATCGAATTCCTCTTGTTAGTTTTCAGGCCTGGTGTTGGTAACGCAAAGTGTGTGAGTGTACCCTGTTGCCTGTGCTTTCACTGCCGACCGATAAACGGAGAAATTGACATTCCTCGGGACGACTGCGAACAATGCTGATAGAACTACGTGTAATTACAGCATTTAGCGCGCGTAGGAATCCAATCAGGAAGTTAATTATAATTGAGAATGGACGTAATGGACTTTATTACCGGCAGCTGGAACAATCCCTGCAACACAGGTAATCATCCCCGCTCTGCGAGGCCATGCAGTCACGTGACAGCGGGGAAGACCCGAACTTGTGAACTTGGTCGCTTTGATTTCAGACACCATTCCAGCGGTTCGTACATCAGCCAGTGAAGTGACAGGCTACAGCCTAGACTACCGGGATTTGATTCCCGGAAGGGTTATGTATTTCTGTCTTAGAGGCAACATCCAGGATGATTCTTGGACCCTCCAACCTGTAGTGGGTTACCCAGAAACAGAGATAAGACGTCGTGAAATTGACAACACTCCCTACTCCGAAGTTGTTTTACCTCCACGTCCCTATAGATCTTCACTGCTTGCAGGTTAGTCACGGAGGCAACTGTAACAGCGCTCTGCTCATGTTCTCTCCCTTATTCCTCTCATCTGAGTAGGCTAATCCATTTTATCGGTTTTAATTGCTTCCAGTCAGCCTTAAAACAGGCTGATTCCCCATCCAAGGATCCCTACCAACTGTTTATCATGGGAACAGACCGGGGGGCCTAATCTGTCGAGTTAGAAGAAGATTTGCTTCCAGTAAAAGGAAAACTTGCCGGTCACGGTAGCCGAGCGGTCTAAGGCATGTACTGTCTTCACTCGCTTCGAAACCGGGATCGTGGGTTCGAATCCCACTCAGGGCATGGATGTTTAGTTTGTGTGTGTGCGTTTCTCTGTGTTTGTGTACAGGTAGAGGCCTTGCGACGAGCTGATCACCCGCCCAAAGAGTCCTACCGCATGTCTAAGATCTAGAAAAACCGAAGTGAACGGAGAAGTTCATGGAGTAGGCCTAGGCCCACTGGCGCTGTAGTGCCAAGGAAGAAAAAAAAAAAGGAAAACTTATCCCAGGTCTTAATTAAGCGCCACACCATGAAGACGCATGGGGGAGTGGACATTCAGCTCCATGATTCTTAATTTCGACAGTAGACGGTGGTGAGTGGTCAGCTTCATGCCACCGGGACCTTACCCCAGTGGAAGCAGCTCCCGGTGTCTGTTATTCAGGAGGCTACGTGGGCGCCAAACCCGGTCATGACATTATAGAGAAGAGAAAAGTCTCTTACCCCTGCCATGAATCGAACCTCGATTCCTCGGTTGTCCAGAACCATGTTGGAATTAGGCCTATACCATTGTACAGAAGTGCTAATATATCGTTTCACTTCCTCCCTCCAGTAGTAAAACGTCATTTTTCCTGGGTCATGAATTGCGCCAGATCCACTGTACGTATTCTGATTCTCATTCAGTTATATCTGGCCTTCGCGTTTTGTATATATTCGTGCTTGAGAAGATCCTCAATTTACTCTGCGCGCCCTGCATAAGAACGGTTCGATCTGCTACTAACTTGTTTCGGCGGTCCGATATCTACGCAGATCTGTCACTTCGAAATTATCACGCATGCGCCCGTCATTAGCGGCACGGTGTAGATACAAACAGTGATGTTCGCGTATTTCTATTGCGCACATTACACATCAGGAGCTGTAATTCAACTCCCTCAGTCTAAAAAATTAAAGATAATGTCCAAGAATCGGAGAACGCTTCTGTATATAAACTGATGACTTCAATTAAAATCCATAAAACTTCTGTCTCATTTAATTCAAGGCAGTTAATTAGTCTTCCCAACTTTTTTTAGAAATATCAGTATTATAGTATGTAGAGAGTTCTGTCTTTTGCGATATAATTCTTCCTAGTCACCGTTTTGAGAACATCAAATCCAAATTGCAGGTAATAAATAAACTCGATTATTAAATATGAACTTGTTATTAATGTCACATTTATGCGCTTAAATACGTTTTCTATGATATTACAATCTTATTTCACTACGAAACACCCGAAATAAATAGTTAGCAACTTTGTTGTTAAAGAATAGCCCCTCGGGAACTTAGTCCGTATTGTTAACGCGAAGATTCTGTTTTGTGTCTTCTCGCTATGCTCCAGTTTTAGGAATGCGCGGCTACTGTTAACGCGAAGATTCTGTTTGTGTCTTCTCGCTATGCTCCAGTTTTAGGAATGCGCGGCTACTGTTAACGCGAAGATTCTGTTTTGTGTCTTCTCGCTATGCTCCAGTTTTAGGAATGCGCGGCCACTGTTAACGCGAAGATTCTGTTTTGTGTCTTCTCGCTATGCTCCAGTTTTAGGAATGCGCGGCTACTGTCTAAAGGGGGTGTGCTGTAGTTCCGTTACTTCGTCTGCAGGTGTCTTTCTGGTTATGCGAATGTTCGCTGCTGACGCAAACCTTTTGGTATTCCTCATTGTTGTAACAATTAGCACGCTGTATGGTTTCCTTAGAAATGCCAGTGTGACTTACGAGTTGCTGATTTCATGAGGAGTGTAGTGAACACTAACATGGCTGCCGTAACCACGTGTCTCAGATTTGCAGACAAGTTTCCGTATAGGTTATGATATGATTTGGAGTGAAAGCAAATTTTTCCGTTAACAGCCGATTTATTTGACAATGTTAACCAGGCATACCGCATCTGAATGCCCCGAAATCTGGATTAAGTTGTAAATTTACGGGCTTCATTCCATTTCCAGTGGGCTGTGAACAAGTATTGTTTTTGAACAGACATATTGAAGGTACTAACTCTGTAATAAGACTTTTCAGAGACACGAATTGTAAATTTAAATTTATTTACATGAATTTTACCCTATGAATTATGGGCAGACGAAGGTTCAGGTTATAAAAGAAAAAAAGCGTCTTTTTTTTTTCTTTTTGGTTTGTTGATTAAGTAGTTACGTACATAGATGGTCAGTTGGTTACTGTACTTGGTTATCAGATTTTTGTACTTTGTTGCACAGCTGCAGATGTAGGCCTACTTGTAACTGGATCGTTACTTTCTTTGTTAATTAATTATTTAGTTGGTCAGTCAGTTGTTTAGTTCGTCAGCTGTTTGTTTGGTTGCTTAGCTACGTACTTCCTTGGCACATTCATTGATGTAATGACGTCTTTAGTAATGGCAGAACTTACATGTCGACATCTGATCTATAATACCTGCATATACTGGTAATTAACGTCAAAGAAACAATTGAGTAAATGATCCCCTCTGTTTTACTGTCGCTCATTAAATTGATCCGATTCGTAAGAAGACCATTCTGTGGTTTGCAGTCTCTAGGCTCCACTTCACTTTCTTCCTTCTCTCCCACAAATTTACTGTTTCTCTTCATGATCTTCAAGGATTAGGCTGAGTTTCCTTTTCTTTCATCTTTGAAATATCCTTTGTACTCCATTAATATCTGTTTTTACAAATCTTCCGGCATTCGTATTTCCTTGGCCATATTTCAGAATCCCCTGTAGAATACCCTTTCACCATGTTAACGCCGTTATTTCTGCACTCTGAACTTCTGCCTCTATGTATTATTCTTAACATACAATTCGTCTCTTGACAACTTCGCCCCTCTTCTGGCCCCGAGAGTGTAGCCTGAATCTTGCAACTGATTTCATGTAACTCATATCGTCAGTTTCGGTCCCTTCGTTATTTGTATAACTGTCCGTATAAAAGAATGGGACTTTTGTGTATCCTCAAGTGTCAAATATTTTTTAAGATTCTTTTATTTCGCCGTTTATTATGTGTAATTTTATGAGTTTTCTTATTCTGCCATCATTCTTAAGCATATCTGACTGTACGTGTAGTACGAATTATTTGATTCTGTATACAATTATTATTCTTCTTCTTACATTTTGTCGCACGAAATGCCATTGCTTTCATTTTCCCTTTCGAAATTTTAACATTATAATCTCTTATTATTTGGAATAATAAATATTTTGTTCTCATAGGTCAGTTTCCGATTTTACAGTTATTGCTTTATCGTCTACAAACAATAGGCAGCTCATTGTTACACTGATAGTAAAGTTGAACTCCTTTTTATGTCAGAGAATTGTCCTATCCTTTTATTTATTGAGTGGTTTAACGTATTCCACTCATGCCGGCAGACCGCACAGTGCTTGCCACCTTGTTTGTGTGGTTGGGCGGCCGCAACCCCAGATAGCCCCTGGCGGGCATTAGGAGGCAAAAGGGGAGGAATGGGAACGATAAGGGGGTGTTAGAAGACCACCATGAGCCATAAGCATATGGGTGATGAAACCACTTGTCATCACGATGCTGTGATAGGACTGTAGGCAACTTGAAGTATGGAGTTCAGATCTCTCGTGCTATCAGTTATTTCGACAGCTTTGGAGACGTGGGTTCTATAGACATTAAAAACAGAATGCGTGATAATACTATCGCAGCAATTGAAGACCATCAAAATGAATTGGCTGCGACACATGTACAGAACAAAGACAAATAGACTAAACTTTGCGAACGTCGCAATTTCTCGGCTACTGAACGGAGTTTATTGGGAAAACTTAACGGCGGCACCCACATCGGCACCATATAACGAAAATCCTGAATAAACCAAGTGGATCCCGGACTCGCGAAGAAAATATGCAGACGCTGCTGCAACTAGAGGACTTAGGAACAAATTACACAGTCACAGTCCACGATTACGATGGAGATGAAAACTTGCGGACAGATGGACCCGACCTCCCCATTACATGTACATTGCTATTGACAGCCATCTTTATTAACATATGAAAGGGAATATTCTCTGTTAACATATTACGACATGTGATACATGTCTAGGAACCCTGTATTCCGGGATGAAAGGCTATCTGAATATTCAAAATATGCCCTTCTGAATCCCACAGACTGACGCTCGCCCCCCCACCACCTCACAAGTAGCCACGAACTGGTTTCTTCCGGATTGAAGTTAAAGGACCGAATGTGATTGTTACGTTCCTGCTTCGAATTCGATGACCTGGGGGCTGTTCTGACAAGAGTTATGTTTTTCATCTTTCTTTTGTAACTAGACAGAATCTAGTGTAATTCCTTAAAAAAACCACGGTAGCTCGTACTGCATCCTTGGCTATTCACCATTCATAATCACCTCACCATATTATTTAATACTACGAGTACATAATCTCCGAATCTGCAGAAAGCTTCGTTTGTACTACGCGAATCAAGGATTTAGTGAGAAAGTGAAGATGACCTCTTCATGTTCCTTCAGTTTTGTCGGCATAGATGGTTATCCATAGTGCGGTATTCGGTGCCTTTCTTTCTCATCTACCCGAAACGAAATTGGAACAATTCCGTCAATCGACAAAGTGACGGGTGTCGCCATTGGTTCAATTCGACGGTATCAGATATGGATCAGCGGTGCAGAAATTGTGAAGTCGGCGGTGATAGTGTATGTCTGTTACCCTGTGCATTTCTAACCTGCTACATTTCTGTACTTTTCTTATTTTTTATTTGTTTTTCGTGCCTTCCGTTTTTTCTTTCTTCCCTTCCTTCTGTAGCAGAATTCAGGACATCTGCACCGCGATATGCGCGTCGAAATCGCCAGGTGAGACAGAGAACTGCGAAAAGTCTCAGGATACCAGGCAACACGACCGTGATCGAACCCGTTACCTTCCGGATACAAGTCTAGATCGTTACGGCTCCATCATACCACTCGCCTCCCACACTGGGAGGTTTAGTATGCCTTCACACTCATAAAATTTTGATGTCAATTTCTTTTCAGTGGACCAGTGTAAGCCGAACGGGCAGAGAATCACAAGTTCTTTCAAGAGAGTAATGAAGTCTATGGGGGAGATTGAAATTTGTCCTCGGTAGTAGAAGTGTCCGTTCCGTCGCAACCTTCTTGCTGCAGGAGAGGGCCCGCCTCCAATCTGTCTGCTGTTGAGGCGTTCCTTGAAGTCACGTGGTATCTAAATTTACTTGCATTCACCCCGAACTTAGTTGCCAGCCAGACCGTTCGTTCGCGTCTGCCTGTGCCTCCGACTGCTCTCGAGTGAAAGTTCGGTCGTTCTGCACAACATCTCTTTTAGTTTCCAGTTGATATTTTTTTGTGGTTAATCTGTTGGTGTGCTTGTGTTTTAAATCCTTTCGTTTCCTCCTCTTGTAACTTGCGACACTCTTTGTGAGCTCTTTATTTCGTCTCCGTGTGTTAACCTCGGTTGTCTACATCACGCAGTGCAAAATGAGGCCGCTCTATAGGACGCGCATGGAAACGTGTTCAGTCACAACAGTGCATTCATTTCTTTCTGTTAACACCACTTTGATAAATAGGTGTGGCTCTTAAGCAAATTGCCTTGACAGTTTATAATGCAGTGTTAGTGTAGTGTTGGACAACTGTACGAATTCAGAGAGAATCAGTTTAGAATTTTCTGTATATCATCTACGTCTGTTGGTACTACTGATTCACTGCTGTGGTTCAGATTCACATTTTATTGTAGAACAACTGCATTGAATTGTGTTAGAATCAGACCTAGGCCAGCGATTTAGTCGGTCACCTTGAATAGCTCACAGTACATCAGCTATTCATAGACTTGAAGAAAGCCTATGATTCGGTTAGGAGAAAAGTGTTGTACAGTATTCTCATAGAGTTTGGGATACTCATGAAACTAGTTAGGCTGATTAAAATGTGTTTAAACGAAACATATAGCAAAGTCCATATAGGTTAAGATATGTCTGATAGTTTTTGTATCCAGAATGGTCTAAATCAAGGAAATGCTTTATCGCCACTGCTTTTCAACTTTGCCTTAGAATATGCAATTAGGAAGGTCCAGGGAAACCAGGTGGGACTGGAATTAAACGGGACACATCAGCTGTTGGTCTACGCTGATGATGTGAATCTACTGGGTGATAATGTAGATACCATAAAGAAAAACACACAAACTTTAATTGACGCAAGTAAAGAGGTTGGTCTAGAAGTAAACACAGAGAAAACTAAGTATATGTTACTGTCTCGTCACCGGAATGGAGGGCAGAATCACGACGTAAAGACAGCTAATAGACGTTTTGAAAATTTGGCACAGTTCAGATATTCGGGAACTATTATAACAAATCAAAACCTGATTCAGGAGGAAATTAAGAGGAGATTGAATTCGGGTAATGCTTGCTACCATTCAGTCCAGAACCTTTTGTCTTCTCATCTGCTGTATAAAGACATAAAAATTTGTACTCTACTCCAAGTATAAGAAGTATGATCAAGGAGGGTAAGATGGGCAGGGCGTGTAGCGCGAATGGGGAACAAGAGGAGTGCATATAAGATATTGGTGGGAAGGTCAGAAGGAAAAGAACCACTAGGAAGACCAAGACTTAGGTGGTGGACAATATTAAAATGGATCTTAGAGAGATAGGATGTGATATTATGGTCTGGATTGATCTGACTCTGGATAGGGATAGTTGAAAAGCTCAGTAGCGGCATTTCCAAATTTATTGGTTGACAGCGCTCATGAAATGACGTGGCCGAAAAATCATACGTGGAAACAACTTTCAACGCAGGTTAACTGTACCCAGTTTTGTCAGAGTTATACATACTGTCACGTATAGAGGTTTGCGTGACTAATAATAATGGGTTCTGGATTTATTGCCACTTCTTTACAGTTAGATTCAATTATAAGAACTCACACATACCTCCTCCTTAGCGACGTCTGTCTGAGGAATGCTCTATAAAGAATCTCTGCCTTGAATGCACGAATGAACTCCCTTTCATAACGTGCAATGCGGCCCGAATATAAGTCACCATGTCGAACATTTAATTCTTGTCTGTTTTTCTGTGTTATCCGTTGCAGCTGATACATCTAAAACAATTCCTCTGTTATTCTGCTTTGTTTTTCACGGCAATCATGTGTTTAGCTACTTGCTACCTGGCAACGACTCGTTCGTTGCGATTTGTTGTAGCGGGAACGTGATTTCCGAACCGCTGTTCAGCAATGGACACCTGGTCGGTCTCCACAATACCGGCTTTCAGCCTTCATGTCACAATATCGATAAGGCCGTTGTTTTCGTCCAATTGTCCGTACTGCTAAGAGACAAGGCTCAAATTTCATTTCTGCGTAATAGTTAATAGTGGGAGGTTCCTGCACCACGTTTCGTCTACCTGTCCAGTGAGAATTAAGTTTATTTGGGCGAACTCATAGACGGACATTCTAAAAATAATATGCAGCCACGTGGCCATTTGGAAGCACTCCACCACACAATTTTGAATGTAAACAAACCATGGAATATATTGCTGTAGGAATTTCTCTTGTATATGTCAGAGGTTACGAAACTTGTGCCGAGGCCTTGTAACAGATCGAGTTAACGCAACCAGACACTTCTGGTGTAGTTAGGTTAATCTGCCTCAGTATATTCGTTGGTTTCCTTTGCTCTCATAGGCGAATATAGGCACAACACCCTTGACATTCGTGCTGCTGTTGAGCGCAGAATCTTTTTTTCCTGTTTCGTTATATTCAAACAAAATATGCCGCGGTTTTATTAATTTTCTTTGTATGGATGAATGGACAGAGGCGTAGTTGGGAGAATAACATAAAAATTGATATAAAAGTGAAATGTGAAAGTGGGGATTTGATTCACTTGCTCAGTGAAAGGCTCTTGTGAACACTGTAATGAATATTCGTGTTCCATTAAAGTGAAACATTTCATAACTAGATGAGTAACAACTTTTCAAGGAAGTCCTAATGGAACGTGAACAGAAAACCTTGTCTCTTGCTAATATTTAGCGTTATGAGAAGCTAAGTAATGATGACTCAAACGATACACGGCTTTTATTTAATTTCGCAGGAATTTTGACAATAAAAAAACTTGCAGTTCTGAGCGAAGGAAACCTTCTCTTTCAATTTTCTGCTCTTATTAATTCCACTTATTAAAACTTTTCTCAATCAGTTTAAAGTTTGGCGGATTATGACTGAAGCTTGTCCTTCTTTGTAGTAACTTATTAACCGTCGTTCTTACAGCTGAATTCACGGAAAGTTTGATTTCTCTCTGGGAGATCTCCCTGGTGCACTTTCATTTTTTATTGGATCGCTTGATCTTGTAACGTCTGCATGGGCTCCACAGTCCGTCGGATAGTGAAGGAAATGAACCAGAATATGTGTCAAGTAGAGGATTACAGCGGGCCCCCAAAGTGAATGACCTCTGTCTGTCTCATTGTTCTCAATAAGAGTAGTATAACCTCTGTAATCAGAGTCTTTGTGTATGCAGTCTTAACTACATATGTAGTTACAATATCAGATTAGCGTGAGTGAAGTTATGGAGTCATGAAGTCGTCACTTTGATCTTTAAGCTTCGTCTTTGGAAAGTTCAGTCTGAAAGGGCTTTCTTAAGGCTGCAAGCCTAAGTTTACAAAAACTTGGGCAACCAAAGGGTTTTCAAGGGCTTACAAGCGACAACAAATTAAACTTTCAGTGGACAGTAAAGCGAGAGCCATAGTGATTGTAATGACATTCTTGGAAGCAGAATGTGTGAATTTTATACGTTCCAGGCTCTGAGAATACAGTGATCCCCCCTCCCGACAAATTTTATGTACGAAACTGGTCAGGTTTAAATCCAGTCTGGATACTGAAGTGGTGCAGAGAAAAATCATTGCCCCTGCCGGAATAGGACTTCGGAATGAACACGTTTTCTCGCTTAAAGTTTTCTTCTTCAGGGCTTATTACTTTGTAACATCATATTAACATGTTTTTGCTCAAAAATCTTGCGCTGACACTTAAATCTTTGCGTAAATATCTCACGTTACACGTATTCTCTTGCGTAGTATTCTCACTCTGCCTCTTATTCTTCCTTTCTGACTTCAACATTTTTTTTTTTAGAAAAGATCTCACATTAACTTCTTCAGATTCAAAGCCACAGCGATGTAAGACACGTGACTACTCACGGTAGCCAATCGCTAGTATTCACTCGAAGTGCGGCTGCACGTCCTACACTCCCATTTCTGTTCCTCTACTCTTTCTGTGCATTCGACAGCGAAAAAGAATTTGGGCTTTGAATTCGAACGAGACATCACAGTGGGTGTAGTACAGTTACCCCGTAAGTACTGCAACATAAGACCGTAAACGTATCTAATGCATTAGATATCTCTTGTATCTTAGATTTGAGGTTCTCACAGCGGCGATTGCGAAAAAAGAACTTTGTCATAACGCCATGCAGTCCGGTGTAAATTAAACGACGTTTCGGAGGAATACATGGCCCCCATATTCAGATTCTAAGAGCAAGCCCAGGTAAAAAAACACAATGAAGCAATCAGTAACAGAGCTCTTGCTTGGCTTACTCTTCGAACCTGAAGATGGAGACGATATGTTCATCCGAAATATCGATTGACTGAGCGGACTACACGAAATTGTTTCCCAGACGATAGACTTCTTGGTATCCATTATCCGAGATTTCGTGCGTGAGAATTAAGTTTGTCCTTTCAAGGCGCTCTCTTGATCGAGACGATGTAACGTCGAGTGAAAATGAGTTGCTTTAGGACGAGTAAAGATTATGTCCATCCTGTGGGGCACCTCACATGAAGCAGAGCTTCGTCATTGAAGGGCGTTCGTGAAGCGAGAATTTTGTTAAACGGATATAGATTTCCCATTGATCCAGGGATCGTTACTGAGATAGTGACCTGAGTTCAACACATTATTCAAGCCAATGCGTTGTCAGTTATTTTTGTGAAACATTCCATAGTTACTTAACTTTGAGAGTACAGAAATCACAAGTGACCAAGAAAATGTTCAGTTTTAGAGGGTTGAAGTAAGTGATAAATTTGAGATATTACATAAAGGGCAACATTGTTATTTGTGCAGACCTAGTATCGTTAAGAATGTAAAATCTAAGATGCTACGATAGGACAAACATGCAGATCGGATATGGGAAACAAGTAATGCATAGACAATTTTAGTGTGGAGAGGTCTTGAAAAGCGACCTCTTGAAACATTAGGATGGAAATGGGAGGTTACATTATTAAGGCGGGTCTTAGGCAAATAATGCAGGTTAATGAAACTAGTTCAGAATTGTACCCAGTGGTGGGGTTTTGTGTTGGCTGGGTAGAACGTTCGGATTCGGTGTCACTCAAATTAAACACGTAGGATTTGAGGTTCTCATAGCGGTTGTTATGAAGGGTACTATCATCTGGTATACAAAGCCGTGTAGTCCTTGAATATCAGCAGAGGATTCGGAAGAATATAGCCCCCATCTTTAGTGTCGAATAAGTCGAGCGAGACACCAGCGTGAAAGCAGGTGGCAGGCACAACAATCGAGTAGCCCGAAATTTCAGTTTATATAGTAAGCAGGAGGTAAATGGAAGAGTGGAGCTCAGTTCCCATTGGTTCGCTTTGCGATAGAATGAAAATCTGGGCTCTCACACAACCACCGAGCGAACGAGTAGAAGAACAGAACAAGAGTTTTGTTCGCCCTGAAGAAGGACGGTTTTGCTAGTCTAGGAAAAAGACAGGAAAAGCGTAAGGGTGTGTTTGACAGGAACCGACATATAAGGGGTAGAGTTTAAGTGAGTGAGTCGCAGGCATGCGGTGCGAGATGAGGGAGCATAGGTAGCGGAAGTAAGATGAGACATCAAGATGGAGGCTGGTGAGTACCAGGAGAGGGATATTTTTTGCCCTGCACGGACCTGCGTGCCCCCGCGGAGAACCCAGATCTACTTTCATGCGGTGAAGGCTTCCTACGACCTTTCATGGAGCAGATGAGAGGTTTTCAGGACTTGCTCAGACAGAAGCCACCCACCATGTTCATGTTGTTGGGATAGAACTCAATTTCGATCGCCTCCCTGATGATACGATCCGTATATCAGGGTCTGGTGGAGAGGGTGGTGGTGTGGTGTAGCTGGGTGCGGTGCCCCAAGTTGTTACTGTGCCCCTCTCCACTCCCTGCTGATACGATCCATGTATCTGGGTCTGGTGGAGAGGGTGGCTGTGTGATGTAGCTGCATGCGGTGCCCCAAGTTGTTACTGTGCCCCTCTCCACTCCCTGCTGATACGATCCGTATATCAGGGTCTGGTCGAGAGGGTGGTGGTGTGGTGTAGCTGGGTGCGGTGCCCCAAGTTGTTCCTGTGCTCCTCTCCACTCCCTGCTGATACGATCCGTATATCAGGGTCTGGTCGAGAGGGTGGTGGTGTGGTGTAGCTGGGTGCGGTGCCCCAAGTTGTTCCTGTGCTCCTCTCCACTCCCTGCTGATACGATCCGTATATCAGGGTCTGGTCGAGAGGGTGGTGGTGTGGTGTAGCTGGGTGCGGTGCCCCAAGTTGTTCCTGTGCTCCTCTCCACTCCCTGCTGATACGATCCGTATATCAGGGTCTGGTCGAGAGGGTGGTGGTGTGGTGTAGCTGGGTGCGGTGCCCCAAGTTGTTCCTGTGCTCCTCTCCACTCCCTGCTGATACGATCCGTATATCAGGGTCTGGTCGAGAGGGTGGTGGTGTGGTGTAGCTGGGTGCGGTGCCCCAAGTTGTTCCTGTGCTCCTCTCCACTCCCTGCTGATACGATCCGTATATCAGGGTCTGGTCGAGAGGGTGGTGGTGTGGTGTAGCTGGGTGCGGTGCCCCAAGTTGTTCCTGTGCTCCTCTCCACTCCCTGCTGATACGATCCGTATATCAGGGTCTGGTCGAGAGGGTGGTGGTGTGGTGTAGCTGGGTGCGGTGCCCCAAGTTGTTCCTGTGCTCCTCTCCACTCCCTGCTGATACGATCCGTATATCAGGGTCTGGTCGAGAGGGTGGTGGTGTGGTGTAGCTGGGTGCGGTGCCCCAAGTTGTTCCTGTGCTCCTCTCCACTCCCTGCTGATACGATCCGTATATCAGGGTCTGGTCGAGAGGGTGGTGGTGTGGTGTAGCTGGGTGCGGTGCCCCAAGTTGTTCCTGTGCTCCTCTCCACTCCCTGCTGATACGATCCATGTATCTGCGTCTGGTGGAGAGGGTGGCTGTGTGATGTAGCTGGGTGCGGTGCCCCAAGTTGATACTGTGCTCCGTGGACGGCCGACCTGTCCGGATATTCTAGACGGATATGTCGCTGGTGTTCCTTCAACCTGGTGTGAATTGAATGGCCCGTCTGCCCAGTGTAGGTCTGACCGCACTCACGGCTGATGCTGTATACTCCTGGCTTCTTCTGTACCAGACCGTCCTTGACCGACCGAAGGAAACCAGACATTTTCCTGGGAGGGAGGTCCACACCCTTGATCTTGTGCCGAAATAGCATCCTGCTGATGCGAGTGAATATCGACCCGACACATAAGGCAGGAAAGCGACGGAATCTGGCTTTTCGTTGGGCTGGGCAACCGTTTTGCCTGAAAATGTCTCGCAGGAACGTCAGCTCCGCAATAAAGGCCGTCTTGATCACGCCGAGCTCTCGCCCTGTGCACAAATGTGGAAAGTATGGCATGTATGTTTGGTGGGTGGTGATGAGAGGTTGGTTTACGGCATTCTTTATGGATGGAGACGGAAAGAGATGGCTACCTTCTCTTCTTTACTCCAGTATAAAATTCAGTTCTCATCTATAGTTCCAGAACTACAATACGAGTGTGACTGAGCTCTTGGAATTAGTGATGGTTTCATATTTTGACACGCCGAAGGTGCTAATGCTCCAAGTAAACAAAATACAGTACAAAGACGAGGATTTATTGTTATACGGGGGTTGGTGTGAAGAACTGGATTATACACGACTTGGCGTGTGTTCGCTGCAGTGACTACTCATTACTCATACAGAAATTTCGTTAATTGGTCATTAGCAGAATAAGGGGCTGGTGTATAGTGTTCTGGAACGCAGTGTCGCGTCCTAAAGACAATGGACATATTTTGTGAGAATATTTTGTTATTTCGCCAATATCACATGAATGTTACAGGCACAACATTTTTAACTACAAGTGCAGTACTAGACGATTAGGCCTACATCAACTGTCCAGATTGTCTATGCTCTACATGACTAACGAAGTTCGCTGTAGCTATCGTGAATGGGAAGCCCTTCTGGTTGTTTATTTCAATAATACGAACTGCTCTTTCTAAATGTGCCGCTACTAATGTTCTACGAGACTTTTTGTTTCGCTTCCTCCTAACACGACCTATCGCTGTCACGTGTGGTAGAGCTTTCATTACAGTTCCGGAGTTTTATATGAAAACTATCTGTCTTCCCATCCGTCGCTACGCGGTTTAGCTCATGGCTGTCTTCGTGTTTCTTACGTTCTAGAGACCCTCTACTGCAGCGATTTTCAGCCTGTGTGCTGTGGCACACTGGTGTGACGCGAACTGTCTGCAGATGTGCCGCGGCAGTTTGGTGAACGCTCAAAAAGAAGGGAGAACAAATTGAGAAATATAAAATCGTCAAAATCCATGATTAATAATATTATTAAAAATAACTCAATGATTAGAATTACAGACGCTGAAGTTCTAAACACAGTTTCTTTATTAAAGTCCGTCAGAACACAACAATATACAGATCAAGGCTAAAATTAGCTTGGCTGCATGTTTCGTCTCATAAAGCCATCAGGCAAACACACGATCACCATATTCACACTGTTGCACTGCAATTGCGATGGTAAAGCAGGATACTTGATAATAGATTATAAAATACATGGTACAAAAGTACAGTGAACTATAAACTTATTAAAGACAACTAGTTGCGATCTATATTCCCTACAGAACTGACAAATACACTGTAAGGTGAGGCACCGACTAAACAATTAACGTCAAAACTATATTACATCTATACCACGGGCCTCCAAGCAGTTTATTACATGTATACAAGCCTGAATATACCATTATGTCCGCGGGAATATAGGAAGATTGCAACAACTGACTTGATGGTATGGAATATCACATGAATTAACCTTATTTTATGTCATAACTTTCGTTTTTATAAGTTTATAGTTCATTGTCCTTTTATACCATGTATTTTATAATGTACGTATTCTCAAGTATCCAGCTTTACTATCGCAATTGCAGTGCAACAGTGTGTGAATATGGTGATCATGTGTTTGCCTGATGATGGCCTTATGAGCCGAAACATGTAGCCAAGCTAATTTTAGCCTTGACCATTGTATTGTGCTGCGACGGACTCTAATAAAGAAAGTGTATATAATAACACAAAAGGATGCATGAAATGAAAATTTTAAACACAATCTTATTACTCGTTTCTTAATGATAAAATCTGTCCTTAAAAATTCATGGTGTACCTTGACAAGAGTAGCGCCTTATTCGTCGTGCCGTAAGTTGAAGGAGGTTGAAAACTCTGCTCCACTTGAATCTCAGCCATGGAACGATTTTCATAGTTTTCCTGCCCCTGTAGACGATCCCATTGATACTACACCACTAAGGGTTCCTTTCCCATAATTTTAAACTAACGGTGTTTAATCGTTCTGCTGTTGTCTCGTTAGACTCCGTCTACTCCTGTATATGACTGAAGGTCGTTCAGTAATGTCAGTGTGATTGCATATTCGTCCGCTTTGCATTCCNCCCCAGAAATATTTTGATTGCAGAAGCTGCTTCTATATAGAACAGTTGTCTTGCATATCTTAATGGTATTTTAGTGCGTGCAAAGGCACTCTTGTCGTCTTTTGAAACACAGATTACTGGCCAAAAATGGAAGATTTTATGTAAGTGTTCGTCTGCGCCTTTAATGTAAAATGTTGTGATAGGCCTGAAGAGGTGCCTGACGTGGCCGTTGTGATGGGACTTTTAGCAACACAATGTTTGGGCATGGCGAGAAATTACGGACCTGATAACTTTCTGGTGATAATTCCCCGCTGCTAGAAAGAGATGGAGGAATCAGTGGTCACCGTGGACGTGAGCAAGGTGGCGCGACTGCAGCGCGCCCTTAAGTGGGCTTCAGGAACCAAACAAGTGAGTCTCTGTGTTCTGTGTACAAGTTCTGTGACCATGACCTGATTATCATGTACGCCCGCATTCAGAACTCGAATTCTCAAATCATTTCTTATGTAGTAGATTTCATTTAAAGAGCACCATACACAGCTAGAACTTTACGCGCTGTTCTGCTTGTTTGCAAATCTTGGCCTCTTGCTCTGGAGAAAGAGAAGTGTTTGAGGGTGGCTGAGAACTCAGTGCTGTGGAAGGAGGGAAGTAACAGGATAATTTGGGAAGTTAGATACGTAGGGGTTTCGTAATTCAATCTTTCTATGGCTCTACAGCCCTTTCGGACCTTGGCCGCTTTTTCGCTTTCTTAGTCTATATATACTCGGTAGGGCTCCTTGGACGGAGGATCAGCCCGTCGCAAGGCCGCCACATACACGCAGAAAAACACAAACACAGAATAAACGCATACAGATAACCATGCCTCAGTGGGATTCAAACCCACGATCCCAGTGTTCGAGTGGGCGAAGACTGTTCATGCCTTAGACCGCGCGGCCACTGTGATTCGCTGCAGTTTATTCTGATCACCCCCTACTGCTGTTGCTGAACTGAAGATGAGCTGGGCGGGACATGTAACGCGCATGGAGATGAGAAATACAAGGCAAATTTCCGTTGGGAAGGTGCTGGGTGGGAGGACTAGATATACTCGAAGATGGGAAGATTATATTACAATACACCTCAAGAAAAATTGGATATTGATTGAAGGATTTAATGAATTATTCATCTGGTTCAGACGGCGGTCCAGTGGTGGCCTCTTGTGAACATCTCAGTGAACTTCAGGATTGCTTAAGATAAGTGAATATTTTGTTCGTCTGGGTATCTCCGTCCGCCTGTTGCTTCGTCTTGCTTGTATAGAAATATGAGAAATGCTTTCATTTTGTTAGACACTTTCCGTTGGCGAGTGTATTGTGCGTTGAGAACTATGTAGAGCGTTTTAATTTCCCATTCAACGATTTAAAGTGCGAGTTATGCATACCACCATTTTCCATTATGCTGTCAGCAGCAGGGGCATTGTTAATAGGCTTATTCTTCTTCCCGCGTTTGGTTTCCAAGCACGCAGTCTGTTTACGCGTATCTCAACTTCTCCTTCCACAGTTTTCCAGCTTTACCCCTTCTTTTGTCATGTCGCTACACTTCGCAACAATCCCAAAAGCTTGCAACAAATATGAAATTTAAAGCCCCACCCCTCAGGGACCCATGAGTAATGATAATATTTTGATTTAAAATTACATTTTGAAAGAATGTTGTCGACCTTCCTCGGTAAAGTGCTCTTGCAGCAACATCGTGTAAATTTATATTCCCATAAGAACAAGTCTGCATGTCCCATTACACGTGCAAGATACTTATCATGGGGACCAAGAACATCACTTCCGAGCTACTTTTCATCGGTGCAGGCACAGGACAACGAGGCAAGGGGTTAGTCCTCTAGTAATCATTGCGCGCCCACGAGTGTGTATAAATAGTATAGTCAGTGTCGAAATAGCGATCGACTGAATTGGCTGGCGCAGCAAATCGTGCAGCCGTCGGGAAGCAGTTCTGATTTTAGATGGCCGTAGATTCTCTCAGCCTCGAGACTCCACCATGAAATAGTTTTCAATTGGATCGCGTCCACATCGAATGCCTTCCATGCTCATTATCACAGTATCATATCCCATTCGAAGTTACGTAACCTCAGCAGTTGCATAGTATTGCAGAACGAGCGACTAATTGAGACTGTTGGACCCATGCCTTAAGCTGAGAATGTAAATTGGTGCGTCGAGTTTTTTTTTGGCATCAAATAAATTGACATTTCTAACTGCCGTAGTTTGAATTTTAATTCCGTAAGTGTTTGTTTACCCAGCTATACAGTAAACTAGCCGGAAATCTCAAATTTTTGGGCTTCCTCATGTCGTCGACTGGATAAATTTCGTTACTGCTCTGGAACATACTGTAAAGTTTATGCTTTCTAATAACTCACATGTAGGTAAAGCTTCACGCGTTTGCATGGCAGCACTGGACGGAGATCTGTGGTTCAGCCACATACATCAGCAAGGAAGGAGCGGCGAAGCCTCCCTAACGGGGGTCATCGTACCCAAAGCGTTTAGAATCCAAGAACCATACTTATTATCGAAAGATTATTTGTTAGTGCCCAGTGGTAGTTGATGTTTGTGGAACAGAGATAACATATACTTCAACCCATTCTCTCGCCTGATTTACTTTGTATTGCCACTTGCTTTCTGCCTGACTTGTAAGACGGGTTTTGGTTAGATGGTTGGATTTATTGCTCCTTATACATTTACAGTTCGGGACTACTGGTAATACAGAACTATCTCTGATCTACACACATAGTTCACCGTTACACACTCACTATAGTTCGCAGTCTTCACTAGTCGTATCCTGGCAACGGATTTATAACAGTCTCACTGTCACTTCAAATCTCATGTGAAGTCTCCTTTGCACCGCATAATTCATTTCTTGTCATTTCTTCTCAAACACCTTCGACAGCCATCTCCAAAACTCGACCCAATTCTCGACAGCAAGTAACTCAAATTAACTCTTCTTCAACTGAACTTTCTCAGCTTTTGACAACAACTGACGGCTCCCTTGGAACTTCCCGTTATATATTCTCCGGGCACACCCCACAAAAAACACCGTCTTCTGTTGCCCCGTATTGTTTTGGGCGTGTTTACTGATCCGTTGTTTAGCAGTGTACTTCCTATTGTTGCACGCTTTGGCTCCCGCGAAAATGTTTACCGAGTCGTTGCCTAGCAATGGGTCTCTACGTCACAATATTATAACTGTCCACCAGAGAAATTTTTGGCACTGTGAAATATATCTTTCTGGTCGTAAGTTTTCAGGGGCCTCAGGGCCGTGCTTCACACAGTGGCGAAGAAATGATTCCATTGGCATTACCGAGAATCGAATCCTGTTCTTCCGGCCAATTGATCTAGTTGTTACGTTTCATTGGACTGGCAAAACTAAACAGTATTAAATAGTAGTTCATCTTGAGATGTGGTGGCACTTGAGAGCGCTGTAAATAATCTGATTTTTGGTATTAAGAGTTAGACTTTACTGCATCCTGACGTCTTCGGGTCAGTGAATCCTTTATTTTCTCTTCTCCTTCTCCTTCCATGTTTTTTTATTTATTTCTGTCTTTCTTTCTGGGTCTTTCTTTCTTTTCGTTCTTTGTTTCTTCCAGTTCTTCTGTTCTTCACACAAACTGAACTGAATAGGGGATATTTATTTGTACTAATGTTAGCTACGTTAGATGCTGCAGTTAAACATAACATGAATATGAAGAAAGCAGTCTTCTGGGACGTGGCGCCGTGTACATATTGTGTTAACCGACGTTTCGAAGGAACGTGTCGCCTCCATCTTCAGGGTAGAAGGAAAAACAAGGAAATCTGCAAGCGAAGAACCAGTGTGAGCAGGTGCAAATAGTGTATTAATGCTTTCTTCATAGTCACCGCCATGAAAACCTGAAATCTTACATAACATGAATAGATCTCTATGTTTTAGGATATAACGCCTAGTAGTGACTTGCTGGTTTCTTGCTTGCCCCATTCTTCGACCCTCAAGATGGGAGCTACATATCCTCCGAAACGTCTGTAGACTTTTAACGGACTACACGGCAATATGTCCTAGAAGATAGAACTCTTCATAAATGTCGCTGTAAGAACCTCAAATTCATCATAACCTGTGTAGTTGGTATGCACCGTGGGCTAATGTTTCTGAGCTGCATAGTATTTGACCAGGAACCAGACTGTGACTCAAAGTTGGCTGTAAATTATTTTTTTCTTTAAGTTTGTCAAGTGAGTGCCAAAGAGTGTGCCGCTACTCGCGCCTCATGTTTCTGTCATCTGACTCAGCAGCCGTTGTAATCTGTGTGGCTATTACAGTAGTAATATTGCATGCAGACCTCGTCTGTTCTTCTCTTATCGGGGGAAAGTAACGCTAGGCTGATGGCCCGACGTATGTTGACATTCATCAGTTCTTCAAACTTCCAAAACAGATTCATGATGAAACTTCCGTTTTTCTTGTTGGGCGAGGAGCACCGGTGAGAACTCTTGAAACCTAATCTTTTATTGCGCATGCTTCCAGTTCTGTATAACGTATGATGCCAAAGTCATATTTAAGTAATGTGGGCTTACTTTTACAGTAAAACAATGTCATGGGTTAGCTTGTTGGGCGCTTGCATTGATAGTCGCAAAATCTGTCGTACTTTCTTCAGAATGCTTCTGTTCTGCTCAGTTGAGTTAATCCTTAGACTGTTGTCGCCGTAGCCGCCTCATTTTTGGAACTGTTTCACAGCGCTTCTCATATTTTTAATTACTGGCTTACAGATAGTACGCCTGTGTCATATGTAATTGATAAATGCTTGTAATTATACTTTTATACAAAATTTCATATCCCTAGATCCAGTGGGTCGCCGATCACCGTGGCCCCGTGTTCTAAGGTATGAACCGTCTTCGCCCGCTCAGACACTGGGATCATGGGTTCGAATCTCACTCTAGGCATGGATATCTGTATGCGTTTATCCTGAGTCTGTGTGTTCTGTGCGTAGGTAGCGGCCTTGCGCCGAGCTGCTCCGGCATCCAAAAAGTCCTACCGATTGTGTATACGATTAAGAAACTGAAAAATCGGCTATGGTCCACAAGGGCTGTAAAGCCGTAGATAGATAGGGAGATCAATGGGTTTATTAGTTATCGCCGTTAAACGGCGTTCTAGATTGATATTTTCGCATATTCGCCAAGTTTTCGTTTTTTACATTCTACGGAAAAGTTTACTTTAAAGTTGCATAGGTTTAAAAGTTACGTCGATACATGAAAAGGTAACACATTAAAGCTCAGCTTTTATATATGTACCACCTGCTTGAATACGGAACTTCTACATTCTGCCCACATGGTGTATTTTCTTGTTTTGTATGGTTCTCACAATACACAACATTATTTTCTCCTAAACTGTATTGACCTGTTGGTCATTGTAGCGGAGACGTAAGTTGTTTCCTGTGAGGTACGAACTGAATTTTATATATTATGTATGATAATACAGTACTTAAAAGGGTTATAACTCTGCAATCTCCTTTTGTAGAAAATAAAGTAAACTGTAAGCAGTGTGATAAGGAGAATATTCGGAACTGAGAGAAATGACGTAAATGGAAAGTGGATATAATTCCGCCAAGAAACTTCATAATACAGTCCCGCATCTTATGCTGCGGTACACACGTATTTGATTATGCTAGATAGGACATGTACAGGGAATATTTTTACTGTGCGGACCGGGGCCATGGCTCTGCGCTTCACGGCGGCCGGTGCGCCGCTTACTGCGAGGCGCATACAGTTTTTTCCAATGATGACCGATAGCGTTTGGAATGGAAGGAAGTAATGAACTTGTGGACCGTTTGACGGCATTATGTTACACGGCGAGCAATGCGGTTCAGCGTGGGAGTTTATGTTATGTCAGCAGTAGGCAGCAGTTATCAGCTCCATTCGCCATTTGTTCTCAGTTACAGTTACCCAGCGGTGTGGTATATCGTGGTGCTGTATACTTTAGAGCGACATGTGCTTCTGTATGTGATCCATGTGAAGTACAGATCTGCTAGAAAATGTGCTAGAATTTCGACGTAAATTTCGTGATAAAAGAGTTCCAAGCAGACAAACAATTCGTAATTTGGTGAATAAACGTAGAACAATGGGACTCCTAGTAGACAAGAAACAAAAACATAAGTGTCGAGTGCTTACTGAGGAGAAGTTACATGACATAGGGGACAGACTTGAACATACACCTAGAACATCACTGAAACGCCTAGCTCAAGAGACTGGAGTGTCAAAGACTAGTGCAAGAACAGCAACACAATTGTTGAAGCCATCCAGGGAAAATTTGTGTCTGGATTGTACCTGTGTTTTTTAATGAAACAATTGCGAAAAATATCTGCGTGTAGAGAGGACGACACTTTAAACACTTCCTGTGATCTGTGAATCGTAATTACTTAATGCCGAATGTTGTCGGCCCTCAGGCATGCTGATTCATTTGCAGAATTCGTATGCTCCTCGCGGTAAGTGGCACACCGTCCGCCGTGAAGTGCAGAGCCCTGGACCCGGTCCACGCAGTAAAAATATTCCCTGTAGTTCGGGTGGGATTTGTCAGAGATATGTACAGAATTGTGGCTGGAAGAAAACCTCTTGGAAGGGGGTGTAACGTGGACTGCGGATGGATACGGGTATACCAAGATGGATCTTAAGAAACTCGTTGAAAGGAGGCAGACTTAATTGACCTTGTCCAATTGCGAGCTGTTTGATTAATTATGAACATTCGAAGGCATCTGCAGCAGCCGACTTTTCCAAACGGAATTTAATTGAAGAAATATATGCATTTTCTCTTCTCCAAGTCGTCCAGACCGGCTCTGGGGCCCACCCAGCCTCCTATCCAATGGGTACGAGGGGTAAAGAGGCAGGGGCGTGAAGCCGACCACTCACCTCCAACTAGTGCCAAGATCAAGGAAACGTGGATCTATACATCCATTTTCCCATGCACCTTCATGGCGTGGTGCTTAATTAATTAAGCACAGGGACGACTTTACCTTTGCCTACATATTGGCCCTACTTCGTATCCAGGAATGTGCTTTATGGTCATATTTAGTGCACGATTGGAACTATGGTTTGTGTGTTCACAGATGACATGTTGTAATCCCAACCTGCATAGCCTTGTATTATTAAATGAGTTTTGATAATATTACTTGATACAAAAGTAGGTACGAATTAATTTTCATATTGGGACATCGAAGCCCCTTTCCAGCCTCAGTCTGCAGCTATACTGCCAATCAGCAGATTAATGTTGTTATCAACAGACAATAAATGTATGGATATATAATGAGATTTCGAGAGTTAATTGCTAATTACAAAAGCCTATTCAGTGTTAATCTCCAAGCGAATGTCAAAACGTAATTTGAGCTGATTATTGGGAATTCAACACTTTCCGTGAGATGTGTTTGAATCCAGTACTGTGGCTTCGTCATGGTCGTACCGTGACTGTAGTATAAACTGTGATTGCTCTGTGGAATGTTTAAAGTCAGTGCAATTGGTAACTGCATTTTCTTGATGAAATTAGAATGAATTCTAGAAATGCTTAGTACTGAATTGAAAACTATTGCAAGCTTTTCTAATTTTCAAATCATTAAAGATCAAAATATGTGTATGTATATACGTACATACCAGATATAACAGATTTTGCGAGTTCGGGTATATAGCTCTGAAACTTCACTTACTTGAAGGGAGGGACATTAATTATAAGTGTCAGAAAGCAGAAGACCGAGGAAAATATTATGACCTAAGAGTTTTTTTAATACTAGTGGAGTGGGACTATTGGGAATGAGAGTTTGCATGAAATTAGTAATGATAATGGAGTTAGAGTTGTAAACTTTGCCACATCAAAAAATCTTACTGTCAAAAGTACAATGTTCCCACATCGTAACACCCATAAATTTACTTNCTTGGGAAACTATTAGAGATAATACAAAAATGTCTGCCAAAGAGAGTCTAGGTTATTATGAACCGAAGAAGCATAAGACATGGTTCGATGAAGGATGCTCCAGAATTATTAGATCAAAGAAAGCAGGCCAAATTGCCATGGTTACAGGATCCAAGCGAGTTAAATGGGGATAATCTGAACAATATAAGACGTGAAACCAGCAGGCGTTTCAGGAACAAAAAGAAGGAATATCTGAAAGACAAAATTGATGAGCTTGCAATGAACAGTAACAACAAGAACATTAGAAACTTCTACAGTATAGAGGAATGAATGACTTTAAGAAGGGTTACCAGCTTAGCAGTAACTTAGTGAAGGATGAGAATGGTGATCTGCATGCAGATTCCCACAACAATTTGAAAAGGTGGAGGAACTACTTCTCTCAGTTATTGAATGTACATAGGGTCAGTGATGTTAGGCAGACAGAAATCGATACAGCTTAGCCGTTAATACCTGATCCTAGCCCTTTTGAGGTTGAAAATGCTATTGCAAAATTGAAACGGTATAAATCGCCAGGTAGTGATCAAATTCCGGCAGAACCTACTCAAGCAGGAGGCGAAATATTACGTTCTAAGATCCAGAATCAAATTACTTCTATTTGGCATAAGGAAAAATTGCCTTGTCAGTGGAAGGAATCTATTATTGTACCAGTTCACAAGAAGGGTGATAACACTGACTGTAGTAATTATCGGGGGATATCACTGCTATCAACAAAATTTTGTCCAATATTTTTCTTTCAAGGTTAAGTTCATATATAGATGAAATTATTGGGGATCATCAGTGTGGGTTTCGACGTAACAGATCAACTACAGATCAGATTTTTGCATTCGTCAGATATTGGAGAAAAAATGGGAGTATGATGAGACAGTACATCAGCTAATCATAGACTTCAAGAAAGCCTACGATTCAGTTAGGAGGGAAGTATTGTACACTATTCTGATAGAGTTTGGGGTATACATGAAACTAGTTAGGCTGATTAAAATGTGTTTAAACGAAACGTATAGTGTAGTCTGTATAGGTAAACATTTGTCTGACAAATTTGCTATCCAGAATGGTCTAAACCAGTGTTTCCCAACCTTTTTGATGCCGCGGACCCCCTGTACCGAATGTTAATTCACCGCGGCCCCCATAAAACCCAAAATGGAAATTTTTAAATTTTACGAGTACATATCATAAAAATGAAGCAGTAACTTAAAATTTTACAACACTAAATGTGTCATTTATGACAATAAAATACTGTTATAAATGGAGATATTCGGAAGATTACGAACATATCAATTAGGCGTAATATTGTGAATTTAATACTCACCTAATGTGATGGCTGGTGCTGTTTTTCAGACGTCAACTTTCGAATGTCAGGATCAAAACTGGATAATTTCAGACGTAGTCTGGCTCCACGTTAAGTCTGTTCCTATATCTGTTTTTCATGTGTAAAAGATGAGAAAATGTTGTCTCGCACAGATATGTAGTGGGAAATGGCAACAGATGTCTTACAGCCCTTTTGGAAATTTCAGGGTAAACAGACCTAGCTTGGAACCAAAACTCCTGTAACGGTAACGAGGG
>NW_019727409.1:726345-814491 GCF_002891405.2 Cryptotermes secundus | reverse complement strand
TAAGTTGCTCTTCCGCGGCAGAAGGAAGTTAAAATTCAGAGTCTACAAAGGGATTTTTCATCCAGTCGTTATTTTCAAGACCAAACGGAAAATACAGACGTAGTTGAGACGCCAATGACCTCATATGTTCAATCAAACTTTCAGCAACATCACTATAAAGGGGTTGTTCACTTGAATCAATGAAATCACTCAGCATATGAAAGGAATCGTATTTTCCTTTCTCGATACGGCTGCACCACAAATTTAACTTCTTGATTGTTGCCTCTATCTTGTCTTGCACAGAAAACACGGTGACAGATGTACCTTGAAGGCTCGAGTTAAGAGTATTCAAGATGTTAAAAATGTCCGCCAAGTAAGCAAGAGAGGAGAGCCATGCGAAATCATTTAAATAGTGTGTTAACTGAAATTTAGAGTTTATGAGGAACAACCTTACTTCGTCTCGAAGCTCAAGCAACCGCGTCAAAACCTTACCCCGGGACAGCCATCGGATTTCTGAGTGCAATAATAAGTGTTCGTGATCACTTCCCATTTCATTACAAAGCGCAGAAAATAATCGGCTGTTAAGAGGACGGGCTTTAATAAAATTGACAATTTTTACTGCCTCGTCTAGAACGATTTTCATTTTGGAGGGCATACGGCGTGCAGCTAATACTTCGCGGTGTATGCAACAATGTGTCCATTTAACAAGAGGTGCGACTTTCTGGATACGTGCGACCAAACCATTATGTATTCCCGACATTGCCTGAGCACCATCTGTGCTGATACCTACACATTTTTCCCATTGAAGTGTATTTGTAGTTATGAAGTCATTGACAACTTTGAAAAGGGCTTCAGCAGTTGTATTAAGAGGTAACGATTCACAGAACAAAAAATCTTCACAAACTTTATTTTCGTGTTCATATCGCACCAAAGCTACCAAATTAGCATTATTTGAAATATCGTGGCTTTCATCCAACTGCAACGCAAAATATTCACTATGACGTAACCGTTCTAGCAAAATATCTTTCACATTTTGAGCCATCTCGTCGATTCTTCTTTTCACAGTATTGTCAGATAACGATATTAGAGACACCTCGTTGGCATGTTTTTCACTAAACAAGTTCTTTGTTATCGTTTTTGTAGCAGGCAAAATTAAATCTTCCCCGATTGTATGGCGTTGTCCATTTCTAGCGATCAGAAGGGCGACTTCGTAAGAGGCAAGAACAGCCTTTTCATTTTTCGTTCCACATACAATGTCCTTAACTAAATTCTGTGAACCACAAAGTTGCAGTTTCTTATTTTGAAAATATTCTATTGGCTTATTAACTGATTCGCCATGTTTCGTTTCAAGGTGGCGTCTCAACTTCGACGGCTTCATAGATTCATTCGATAACACTTCGCAACAAAGAACACACTGTGGTCTGTCTTCGCCGTCTTTATTCAGAACGGAAAATCCCATTTGCAAATAAGATGGACAATATTTGCGTGATTTTTTGAGGGAAGGAACTTTATCTGCCCTGGTACTATTTTCGACAACACTAGATCCACTCGGATTATCGTCTGTCTTACGTTTCAATGATCCACACTTTAACCACCGATCCATATCTAAATAAGATCGTGAACAAACTGAAAATCAGAAGTTTCGTTGTGAACTCAATTATTTGAACAAAAGCAGAAAAACTGAATATTACACCGAGAAAAACACACTTGTATAATATTATAAAAATTCACTGCACAAAAACTAAAGAAACACGGGTTGTTCGCTCTGCCACTGAAATGAATAAGAAACGTGGTCAATGGTCCCAGGTTTATTCCCAACCAAAGAGGGATGGATTTGGTGGGGGAGGAGGGGAGAATGGTCGGACAGCAGGTACTAGGACAGCAGTCCACCCTGAAACACGGGTCTGAGATGCAATGGGCCGACCAAAAGAAAATGTCCTTGGAAAAAGCTACACAAATCGTTGGTTATTCACCTCTGCTTTACAAAGGGAAGAAGTAACGGTACCAACAGTCCCGTTAAATTTTACTTCAACCATGGGCCTCAAGAGCCAGAGATATACATTGCAAATATCCCAGGTGTGAGGAACATGATAAGATAAAGTTTAATGAAAATAAACTATCCCGCGGACCCCTTTTGAATTACTCGCGGAGCCCCAGGGGTCCGCGGACCACAGTTTGGGAAACACTGGTCTAAACCAAGGAGATGCTTTATCGCCACTCCTTTTGAACGTTGTCTTAGAATATGCAATTAGGAAGGTCCAGGGAAACCAGGTGGGACTGAAATTTAACGGGAAACATCAGCTGTTGGTCTACGCCGATGATGTGAATCTACTGGGTGATAATGTAGATACCATAAAGAAAAACACACAAACTTTAATTGACGCAAGTAAAGAGGTTGGTATAGAAGTAAAAAGACAGAGAAAACTAAGTATATGTTACTGTCTCGTCACCAAAATTCAGGGCAAAATCATGACATAAAGATAGGAAACAGATGTTTTGAAAATGTGGCACAGTTCAGATATATGGGAACAACGGTAACAGATCGAAACCTGATCCAGGAAGAAATTAAGAGGCAATTGAACTCGGGTAATGCTTGCTACCATTGAGTCCAGAACGTTTTGTCTTCACGTATGTTGTCCAAAAACATAAAAATTATAAAATAAAATTATAATTTTGCCTGTGGTTCTGTATGGGTGTGAAACTTGGTCTTTGACATTAAGGGAGGAACATAGACTGAGGGTGTTTGAGAACAGGGTTTTGAGGAGAATATTTGGACCGACGAGAGATGAAGTGACAGGAGGTTGGAGGAAACTGCAAAATGAGCAGCTTCATAACTTGTACTCTTTTCCAAGTATAAATAGAATGATCAAGTCAAGGAGGATGAGGTGGGCAGGTCATGTAGCACGAATGGGGAGACCAAGGCATCGGTGGTTGGACAATATTAGAATGGATCTTAGAGAGATAGGATGGGATGGTATGGATTGGATAGATCTGGCTCGGAATAGGGACCAGTGGAGGGCTCTTGTTAAGACTGTAATGAAACTTCGGGTTCCATAAAATGCTGGGAAATTCTTGAGTAGCTGCAGAATTGGCGGCTCCTCCAGAAGGGCTCAGCTCCATGAGTAAGTAAGTGGGGTGGGACTAATTCTCTTATACTGCGGCCACTTCTGGCCTATTGTTACAGCCCCAGATGATAGGTGAGGTTGATTGTGGAGCAATTGGTGGAATGAAGATTGGCTGGGGAAGCCGAAGTACTCGGAGAAAACCTGCCCCAGCGCCACTTTGTCCACCATAAATCCCACGACCGGGCCCGGATCGAACCCGCGGCGCCTCGGCGGGAAGCCAGCGACTAACCGCTTGAGCTATGGCGCGGAGGCCCGACCTAAGAGGTTTGAAATATATGGATAATTTTGGATGCATCCTTAACGACGAGTCGATTACAACCGAACCATTTGATCTGCATAGGAATGAATAGCAGAAACTGGGCAGTACTGTAGCTTTTCTTTCGGAACTTATTTTAAACGTCCACTTTTCCTTTTTTAGGACGACGTGGTGTGGCGTTTCGGTAGTTAACGTTCTCTTTCAGCCGGATGACATAAAAGTGCATCGCAGACTCAGATACTTCGTCCCCGGCAATAAATCTGGGCCGCCACGTGTTATCACTTTACTTTCCCCCTTTTGATTTCTACCCTTCAGTACCTCGAGCCCTTTCATTGACCTGTCATTCAAGAAATTAATAGCTTGACCTCACTCGCTGCGAGGGATGGGCACGGATCAGTGTGTTTGAAAGAAAAGCGCTGATCCCAATATTTGCTATTAGCAAAGGAACTATCAGGCGGTAGAAGAAAACTGCATAATGTCGAGCTTCATAATTTTTACCCTTCACCTGATACTGTTAGGTAATCAAAATTTATGATTTTGATGGGAAAGCCTCAAGTGAATGGCGGTCGACGCGTATACATTGATGGATTTGTTCAGTAATATTAAGCTTCTTCCAATCGAAATAGGGTGTGGCTTTGTGGGCTGGACTGGTTCAGGAATGTTCTAGAGGCGGACTTTTGTGAATACGATGATGAACCGGCAATGAATATGGTGACTGACTCAAAGAAAGGCAATGCACATGGATGTAGCTGCTTGACTTTACTCTCTGATCTGGAAGATGGTCAATACCTCGGACATTCTCGAATTCCACCATCAAAATAATTGGGTAGAATAGGGAACATGTCCATGGAATAGACCAGGAAGACGAATTTACTAATTATACTTTGTAACAATTCTGTAGAGATATGCACCGTTTTCTGAACGCGCTTTTTGCTCTCTTGTGCACATTGATCTTGAAGCTAATTGAATGCAGATACATAAACAGCACTGTGGATTTCACACTACACATAGGCAGACATTATTTTCACTTGTGTTTCGTCAGATGTCCACGAGATGGACAGATGTTTCAAATAAAATTTGTAGATCTTAGTAATGGTCCGTCACTGTTTCCCTCTGCCCATTTTAACCTTCTAACATACTCATACATCGATCATAACTTTTTTAATGCCGTTCTCTTTTTCTTACGTCCTCATTTGGATACACGTAACACCGTCTCCGTTCTTCCCATTTGGCTTTGTTCCGCGTCTGTTCCCGTTAGCGTGGAATTCTTTTCTTCTTCTATGTTCATTTATATCAATTTAAGAACACGTAAGTTTATAAACGCCTGCATTCTTCATGTCTTCATGGTCCTGTCCCACTATTTCGTCTTAGCTTAAACGTAATTGTGTCTACCAGAGTTTAGATATGAATACGTGCATGAAGTGCTTCTTGAGGGACGCAAGCTGCATAGACAAAGTGCCGCTATCCGTTGGTTATTTTGTGCAATGCTGTGTTCCTGAGAGCCATACTTAGGTACTTACTTTGTTCTACTTGAGAGACATAACTCTCAGGGCCTTTTGCACTGGCCATCTGGTGATATGAACAATGGGGGAATGCAGCCTGAATGTCCTATTCATCCAGCGCGCAAAACACACAGGCTGATTGAACAAATGGTCGGTACACCATTTCTTCTGAGGTGACAGCGTTGCAAGAGTATGTGTACAGTATACATCACAAAGCTTTAAGTCTCAGAAGTGTGTGCACAACGAACAGGGATGTTCGTCACACATAATATGCTCTAATTGTGATGATAAATACACTGTTACCTGTGTTCGGGAATATATATCCAGTGACAAGATGTGTAGATGTAGAAGTGAAGAGGTTCGAGAATTGGTGGTACAGGAAGGCCTACCCATCTCTGATGCCCAAAACCTCTCATATTTTGCACGTTAGAAGAATTCTGGACGCAGAGTTACGCCCTCCTCTCTATCAGACACCTTACGGTGTCGACAACTCTTTCTCCATGTACACCGCGAGCCCACATTCCTCCACGTCTGGAACCTCTAGTCGTCCAGTTCAGGTTGAAGCCTCTGAACCAGCAATACAGCTTCACAGATTCTAGTCTCCAGTCATCATCGGTCCTTTGTGTTGGAAGCTGAAAGTATACTGTGGTGGCCTGAAAGATTCTATTGGAACACATCATCANCCTCCACGTCTGGAACCTCTAGTCGTCCAGTTCAGGTTGAAGCCTCCACACAAACTGAAGTTGAACCAGCAATACAGCTTCACAGATTCTAGTCTCCAGTCAACATCGGTCCTTTGTGTTGGAAGCTGAAAGTGTACTGTGGTGGCCTGAAAGATTCTATTGGAACACATCATCTGAACAGCAGTGCGTTCTCGTTTTCGTTATCACCTCGATACATTTCAGCGAATCCCTTCGAAATTTACGCATGCCGCATAGTCAGTACCCAACATATGTAATCCAGAAATTGAAAGCACACTGTTGTGCCCTAATTCGAAATGGTAGATTAACTCGAAATGTAACACCGCCATACAGCTTCTATTTACTTCTTCCTTCATCGTGGAATTGTTACAGAGGGATGTAAATGGGTGCCTTTACACGACTTACTGATCCGTTAGGTGACAAAAGCCCTGCTGAGTGTACCAAATTGTCAGGAAACACCTCTGTCCCACACATTCAGTAATTACCTTGGGTTATACGGCCCACCCACAGCCAATCTTGACGCGAAGGTGACCAGCAGTGAGACCACTGCCCATCCTATATCGCCATCCAACTCGTAACTTTGCTACAGACATTTACAGTACGAATGTTCGTCAGGTTTGTACAAATCAACTGTAACGTTTGCTTGTTTCTTACTTTGAAGCTGACGTAACTCATATCTCCCAAGAGCTCCCATTTAATCTGTTAGGGGTCCACATCGCAAAAAGTTTCTTGTGTGGCTCAGAGTGCAACGGAGATGAGAATGTCCTGTTTGGAGATCTAGGCCTATGTTCACGATATGTCTTCGATCTCCTGAATTCTGGGTGCGCGCGGGCGCCATTATCTTACATGAAGACCCTTCCCGGGTTCGTTGTAGGTTTTTACATTCGAGTCCTGTAATTGCACTTTGAGCAGTAAGCATCCATCTTGACCGCTCCACAAGCGGTTACTTTCCAGTTACTCTTCATTCGAATATTATAAGCTCACTTCTTCAAAAGGCGCGCCAACCGAACTGGATTTTAAAAATTGCTGGACAGGCGTTTCTCAATCATTGTCATTCCCTGACATGAAACCCGGCTGCGTCTCCTAAGTGGTGGGCCGGTTCACGGATGCTGCTGCACCTTATAGCACAGGGTAGTCCAGCACATCTGATCGCCTTCGTGTCCCGTGGTAGACAAATGAATGTTAGGACTCCCCTTGTAATCGAAATGGGGCTCCTGCTCATTCTCTGCTGGAGAACTACATAAATTTTAAACACGTACAAGCGAGGGAGGGCACGTTGCACTGACCGCAGTGCGAAACGAACGTCATGAGAAGCATACGTTTCCTCTTTCTCTTTCTTCTCATTTCGATGCTGTTTGGAGAAAACGTCGCAGAATGCCCGGTTAATGCAAGACCTTATTTCTCGGTTCGAGGGGCCATAGTTTGCTTCTGCTTTGAAGTTGCCAAAGTCGTGGCATCTTGGTTTGCCTCCTTCAATAGTTCTGCGCGTTATGGAACGCATTTTTAAGGATTAAAAGCAAGACGGAGAAACATTTCAAAATGATAGATTCTGTAGTGAATCGTATCCAGCTTCTAGCTTCGTTTCAACGCCTTTGCAAAACGGCACCCATTCCCTGTGGTGCTGACAACCAAATGTTCCTTCATCACCCAACATTTGCTACGCTGTCCGTCTGGTATATTCGTTACAGAATGTAGGACTTGCATAATATTTATAACCTAATGTAGACGCATCATTACTTCCCTGTGACATGGAGAGAAGGCACAGTAATACATGTACTGAAGCCAGTCGAAGATCACTCACTCGCCAGAAGCTTAGGTTCTTCTGCATCAGTAACTTCACATGTGAGATCTTGAAGCAAAGATATTCGTTGGAACATGAACAGTATGACAAGGTCTAGATTTAGACACGAGCGCTTTGCAATATATCGCCTAGTACAATTGCAATGCTATATGAAGCACGTTTGCCTTACCCGTGAACATACTGTTTATATCTCTTTCGAGTTCAGGAACTCACGAAAGTGAAATATGCATGCCCCAAGGGTCTGTATTTTGTGTGACCCTCTTCGCTTATACAGTGAGTAACACTGTTGCTGTAATGGCCGTGCCATGGCTCATGCGGTTAATCGCCGGTTTCCTACCGCGGCGGCCCGGGTTCGAGCCCAGGTCAAGTCATGTGGGATATGTGGTGGTCAGAGTGGCACTGGGGCAGATTTTCTCCGAGTACTTCGGTTTCCCCTGCCAATTCTCATTCCACCGACCGCTCCACATTCATCATGTGTCATCCGGAGCTGGTACAATAGGCCAACTAGTGGCCGCAGTATCACGTGGACTCAAATCTCGGGGAAAAGAGAGAGAAGAGAGAGAGAGAGAAAAAAGAAATACCGTTAGTGTGATTTGCCCTACCGTTGCCGTATATTTGTATATTGAAGATGTGACTGTTTATTTGTTGAGGGTCTCATAGTGTGCGTATAGTTGAATATCTGTTTCAAACTGCCGTTAGTAGACTGTCTCGGGGAATGCATTTTCCCTTAAAAACACAAAGCTTGAAGTTTACGTTTGCCATTATCTCTACAGCTGCACAGTCATTTGCTGATTTTGCAAATTCTTACCTTTTTCTGTGGTAGCAACTCCAACTCTTCAACTCCGCACCAGTTTTGAAAGATCGTCACATTCTATTTTTGATTATTCTTAGTGGGGTGAATCTGAGTCCACTTGGTACTGCGGCCACTATTGGCTTATTGTGCCAGTCCAAGATTATAGTTGATGGTGATCGTGGAGCAGTATGTAAAATGAAGATTGGAAAGTGAAGCCGAAGTACTCAGAGAAAACCTGCCCGAGTATCACTTTGTTCACCACAAATCCCACATGACCTGACCATGGCTCGAACCCCAGCGGCCGAGTTGGGAAGCCCGCGACTAACCAACCGCCTGAGCTATGACACGGCCTGGAAGATCGATAAATATTTTAAGCGCCTTCTCTGGTGTTGTGGTGGAGGCCGAATAGCGATGATCTGTCAGTATGTTTAGTGATTCGCTCCACAGTTGACAGTAACCACTTGGCATACGGTGAGTTGTTTGTCGTATATCCCAGGCACCCATCTTACATCGAGATGTTCACAACATAGCCTCTACCTTAGGCACGAGATCCAAACCACAGCCTCTCGGCCTGTAGGTGTATGTCTGTGGAAACATTTTGTCCCGCTCAGTATGCAGACCCCGCAGATTCATTGCCCCCACCTTGACCTGAAATAGATCTCCGTCTTGACAGGTTTGGGACAACTTCATATCTGCTTTTCTGAATCGACGTTGCTGATGGGCCACTGGCTTACAATTTCCCGGTTAGTGCCTGTATATATGTAGGCACTTCCAGCATCAGCACTGTTGTCACAGTGTGCCTTCTTGAATTTTATCCCAAACCTGAATTTGATGGTTGCTTTGAAATCGTTATGGATCAGGTTCTTATCTAACTCCTCTGACGTGCTTTTCATCATTTGACCACTGATACGTACATCTCGTCCAGTTATGATAGAGGGAACCTCTTCAACTTCTGGATCCTTACCTTCACACTTCATTTTTGGGAAGGTGCCATTTGTCCATGGTGTAATGTCCATTCGTCTCGCAGTTTCCCTTTTCACTGTATAACGCGTGTAATTGTAGATTTCGGCACTCCATTTATATCCACCAGTTGGCGATGACTGGTGTTGGGTGATTGGTTTTCAGTTTGTTCAAGTGATGTTTTTTGTCAGCGGATGTCACATCCCTTCTATGCATTTCTGCAGGGATCTAAGATTTTGTATGAAGAAATTGCTGCACACGCCACAGTAGACTCGCAAGCAGTCACTGCGAGACTGAGAGCAGCAGAGCAGAATCTTACTGCCGACAATCAGCCGGCACGGTCACTCTTGGCATCGGGCCCCGCCTGGGACCCATGGCCATATTTTTGACTGAGAGCAGCTGTAGCTAGGTGTTCATTTATACTGAGTCAGTGACTCATTGATGATGTAGTAATCACAAGTCTGCTATGTGGCAGCTACTGGCTCAGTTAACCAGCAAGGCGTCCCAAATAAGCGAAGCAAATTCAAGTTATATTCTCGAGTTTATATTGTTTGTCATGGTTTGCCCCTATTAACCGGAATCCACTGTATTGGCTCTTCAGTGATGTGGATACACTCCAGATTTGTACAGGTAATATCTCCCTGCAGCTCTGCAGGTGCAGTGTGACGTGAAGTCCTCTGCCAGAGTGGCTATCGCATTGTCTTCTGCTTTGTGCCAGAGCAGAAAGGCTTTCTGATAACGAAGCTGCAGACAGTGCGCCTGGGGATGCGATTGCTGTCGGGTGCTGTTCGTGTTCATGAGGACGATCTACGCTGCTTTCTTATCGCGGTATCAGTTCCACTTGGCCAGATACTGAGCATATGTACAGAACAAGCCTATTGTAAGCTTGTGACGATCGTCTTTCCTCTCGGTATGAAAAAGACTGCTGCCCCAACTGGATACATACGGCATAACGCTCCGTAGCCCGCATTCTAGTGTACTGCCCGCCGTGTAACGACATGTCTACTGTTTAACGTCTGTGGTGACTAGGAGACATTCTTGGCTGATTGCGCCTCAAATTCCGACATTTTAGCTTTCTTATTAGTCATTAGACTTGCCGGGTTTATTTACACATCTATTCTTAGTCTTACTTCCACTGTGTTGCAATAGGGCTTATAACATGCCTTCTTAATACCTTATGCCTATAGGCGTAAGTCTTTTTACTACTACTTCTGCTACTACTAGAGCATATAGGCCTCGCCATAGCTCAAGCGGTTAGTCGCTGGCTTCCCACCGCGGCGGCCCGGGTACGATCCCGGGTCTGGTCAAGCGGGATTTGTGGTGGACAAAGTGGTGCTGAGGCACGTTTTCTCCGAGTACTTCGGTTCCCCTGCCAATATTCATTCTAGCAGTTGCTCCATAATCACCCTCGCCTATCATGTTGGGCTGTTACAATAGGCCAGAAGTGGCCGCAGTACCAAGTGGACTCAGTCCCACCCCACCAAGTATTAAAAAATACTACTAGAGCCAGGATAGCTCAGTCGGAGTAGCGATAGGCTTCGGGCTGGACGGCCGAGATATCGGTGTATGGGTCCCGGTAGGAGCGAGATTTTTCTCCTCTCCACGTCGTCTAGACCGGTTTTGGGGTCCCACCCAGCCTCATATCTAATGGGTACCTGGGTTAGAGCGGTTGGGGCGTGGAGCTCCCACTCACCTCCATCTAGTGCCGAGGTCAAGAATTGTGGGGCTATACCTCCACGGCCCACAAGTCTTCATGGCTGATGCTTAATTAGTTAAGCACGGGGACAGCTTACCTTTATTACTTTGCTGCTGCTACTACTATTTCTGCTACCACTGGCGAACTGCAACTGGTTTTGAAGCTATGTTCCTGCATGTACTATTTTGACAAAAAGTGCATTAGAGTTAGACTTTCTGCATGTTATAGCGTGTTTATCATTAAACTGGCCTCTAATGTGCACCAATTATGTGTACTGTAGCTTGAACGGAAATAAAGGCTGGGGAAGTTAGCACGGAAGCCTGGAACATGCAGTGATTGCAGGTGTACTATTGTGGAACAGTGGTTTTCATTAAGTGCAAATTGTTTTGTCAAACATATCTACAAAGAGAAATGTTCGACTCAGCCAATTCTATTGGAAAGCACCATAATTGTACATCCATAAATGACCACTGAAGTTGATGCGCCTGTAATCATCCTGCCGGTTAGTACGCAATTATTATATCACATGACCATGTTGAGTGCCTAGAGCCATCTTTAAGAAAATTCGCAAATTCATTTCGATCTTTATGTACAGCAGTATACAACACTAAATTAAATTTATACTACTGTTTATAAAGCACACCTCTAATATCAAATATGAAAATCCCAGTCTGTAGTTTCGGCTCTAATCTGAGGGGCGTCCGTATATTTTCTTCACTTAGTGCATTTCCTTTTGTTGCTGGGTACACATAAAATATAGTGTTCCACACGCCTCAAGATCCAGGAATAGATATATTTGTTTACATACTTAACATCTCGGTGAACTCAACCTAGTATTTAATTAAGAGTCCATCTCGAAGGTGAAAACATGTGTAATTCAGTAACATGTTAGTTCCTCCCGGGTTGCGATATCAGGAATCAAATTTCGATGCAGTTCTTTCCCAGTTCAGGGCGATTACGGAAAGCGGCTTTTAGTCGAAACTCCTGGAGCCGTAATGAGCTTTAAGGAGCCCGGGGAGACCCTCGGATAGGAGAAAGAAAAAAAATTTAACCAGTGTAGCAAGACGTGTGTTGGCACTTTTGTTGGGTGTTGTTTTAGTTGTTATGATGGCAGGAGGGATGCGGTATAGGGCACGTGCTCGAGGATATATCCCTATAGAAGTCCCTTCCCGAATCAATGAAAATACCTTTCTCTGTTCTAATCAAACAACAAAAGATAACATTGATTTACATTAGTAAAAGAATAACATAGCTGATCTAACTCAATCTGATAGGATTGTAAGTACCTTACTTATTTAAGTCACAGATCTCTACTTACAAAACGTTGGAAAATACGAGGACACCATGTCTCTGCTCGTCACTGTAGAGGCCTGTGGTCAGCCAGCTCTCGTCTAGGCCACTTAGGGTTATCGGCTCCCCCATGGAAGATGGGTCTCGTTTGTGATCTTGTACATTGGTATCTACCAAAGAATTGTCCTTTACTTCCTTTCTGATCAATCCTGAAAATAACAACGGTTTCCCCCAAGGCACATTATAACAGAAGTTACAATTGGATAATTATTCCCTGTCTCGTTTTCTCTCTTTAAATAACCATCTTTGGTCTGCAATTTCATATGAGGTGGACTTTGCTCTCACCGTTACATGCGTCTCTAAACCTGCTGTACAGGAAGTCATCGTGGCCTGGACTTGCTGACTCTGCTCCTAATACTATATTAGTTAGCATCCCACATCCTGTGGGTTTCGGTTCTATTCAGCCACAGCAAGTTTGACTGAATATGTGTATAACAAATAAACTGAAATATTCAATTAGTACTTACTACTGAATCCCTATTCCTTCCAATTAGACACCAATATATATATATATATATATGTGTGTGTGTGTGTGTGTGTATAAGAGATAGTCCATTTCATAACATATTGACGTAAACCGAAATTAACCCCCGTGGGGATTCGTTGCGCTGACCACGCGACACCCTCTATCCGAAAAAGTTGGCACTAACTTCGCCGACAAGCGGCGGTCTCTCGGTCTGTATGTTCGCTTGCGGACTAAAATCACGGAGTTTGTTTTTTGTTTTGTTTGTTGTTTTAGTAACGTACACCAGAGCTTCTGTTAAGTGTTGTAGTTAAGTCCGTCGTTCAGGACTATCATAGGAATTGATAATGATAACGTATATATATTCCGGGACAACTATTGTGACGGATTTGCTTAAAGCATTAAGCTATCGAGCCAGGATAACCCGTTGGTAGGTAAACACGTGCAAGCAAACACGCAGCCAACAAAACGGGACCGTTTTTAAGCAGCAGCCAGCGCGCCAATGAACTGGCTGGTTAGCTATCACTTAGAAACTCCAACAGAGGCGATTCAACAATAGAGGCCGTGTTTTCTGTGTGGACCGTGCCGCGGTTATATAACGAGAGTCATTAGCTGTCTGTGTAGTGCAAGAGGAAGAATTTTCAATAACATGTTACATGTGCGAAATATACACATGACGAAAGGCCAAGCGTATTCATAAGAGACGAATCCATCTTGTCGTCAGCGAGGATGTTACATAAGGACTATGACCGCAAGAGAATCTCTGGTCGTGGGCCTCCAGGGGCCTGACACCAAGACGAAGTGATTGGCGGTAAACCGCCAGTCGTAAAGTAACTTCGATTCTGACTTTGACTTCGAGGAGCACAGAGAAGAGGAGTAGGAGTGCAGAACACTTGTGGAGTCGCAAGGCTTCTACCTGTACACAAACACAGAAAACCCCACACACACAAACTAAACATCCATGCCCTGAGTGGGATTCGAACCCACGGCCCCGCTTTCCAAGCGAGCGAAGACAGTACATGCCTTAGACCGCTCTGCTGCCGTGACCGGTAGTGTCATATCATTAGCGGGAATATTTCCATAAATCGTGCTCAATAATTAGAATTGCAGAAAATTATTAATGCTGTATAAAATTAATTTCTGCTGAATACATGTAGAGCGTAATATTGCAACACTAGTTTTATATTGCAAGTAACATAAAGTTTTAATATATTCATGACAAAGTTCGGAATGTATATGTGATGAGAAGCCAGTACAGAACCTAGGAAACATAACAGCAGCAGCCACAAATAACAACAGACAAATATAACACTTTTCCATATATATGATACAGGCCACACCTTCCACGTTCCAAACCTTTGCTCTCTTGCCATTGATACACATGAAACTGTCTGTCTTGCTCCATATCTGAAGTTGAAAGGGCGTTATGAGGAGGGTGTGAATATCGCTATTTGTTCCCTTCTTGGCGTCGTGTCTCTACAATTGAACACGCACGAAACTGTGGGAGTCAGGCAGTTTTCCGTGTGACAAGACGCCTACCGACGTCTGCTGTCATACAGCGTCGCGTGACTTCAGCCCCTGTACCTTTACAGTGCCCCTGACTTGGGTCTGATAGCGATAGCTAGCTGTTCACGTGAGTATGGCTACCATTGAATCAACGGCATATGAAGACGCGGTATGGAAAAAGACAGAATTGTGGAAAATTGAGAAGCTTAATATCATTTGAATTATTAAATTAAGGATAACGAAATGAGCGGAACTTGTGTCACGAATGAAGGAAATTGCATGAAATCGGTACGTCTGAAATCTGAAGGAAAAGGACCTGCCGTGAGACCTAGCCGTATGTCGAAGGATAATATTCTGCCTAAATTTAGAGAAATACGTTCTAAGAAGATTGACACGGCTCCCGTAGGATGCAAAGGAACAGGACATGATTGGGAAAGCGCATTTCAGTGCAACACGCATATTTTCGAAATTTGCATGATTAATTATCGAAAAAATTATCACACAGCAGTTACAGTAATCTGTGCACAGTCAACAGTTGTTTTTCCTTTAGTTCGTTAAATGTTCAGCATAGTGGAAAATACGAGTATTATAAAAGTTGTAGGCCTTAATGAAATCTATATTTTATGTCGTGTACCAGTTCATATTTTGGTCTTCCGGTTTATGACAGCATATTGTAATTTGGTAGAAAGTTACAAAAGTTTCGGGAGAATATATTGCCTCCATTTTCAGAACCTCAGATCTTACATTCGAATGCTAATTGTTTGTACAACTAGACTTTCTAGAGACATTCTGTGAACTTCGGTTTAATGTTCACCCATAAATAAGGGAGAATATTGGGCAGCTATAACTCGGTCCAAATTTAAAACCAAATTGTCTCTCAGCTACTCAAGAAATTTCCCTCATTTTCTGGAACCGGAATGTTCATTACCCTGTTCTGAAGAACCCGCTGTAACGGACCGATTAAATTGATCCCGATGGGTTTACTATTCATAGTGAAGTACGCTGGCAGAGGGACCAGATATCTNGTCTCACACCAGACAGATTTATGGCTCCTTGCTGGTCAAGGTTCTTTAACATTCTCTACTTGTTGGAAAAAGGGTAGGTTTCGAGCTTTCGAAACCTGATTTCGAGCTTTTAAGAAAAATAACGGGAGAATATCGATGGATGACGTAAATGCGAGTACAGTTCTCTCTAAATTATAGTAAACTAACATTGACTGTCATACAAAACATTTAAACAAATGTGATACTCACTGAAAAAAAAAAATCTTTAAAAATACATTGCCGCGGTTGAGCCGCAAAGCGGTTAAACAGCGCGCGGATAATCGAGAGTCTACTGTAATTGTGACTGTGGGCAGTGGCGGTATGAGTTTAACAACTGTCATTCCTGGGTAACGTCACTAGAGTTGCAATTTTTGCTGCTATGCCTTCGTTTCTTGTTCTGCAGCCAGTGTGCTGTGACACACGTCAGCCTCTGAATGGAATTAATGTATTTACATGTTGTAGCTTGCAAATGGTGGAAACGTGTTCTTGAGGAGTATTGGGCTGCTGAGCCTTCAGGGGAAAGTCCGTCACGCCGACAGCTTGTCTCGAGGGACTACTTAAGTATAGTGCTGTTCATTGTAAGGAACAGAAAGAATCAGGGATATACATAAAAAGAAGTCTAAGTCTAATAGAGTAGAACTCTTGCACCTCTAATATTTATGTTATCAGAATTTGAAGTTTTTACACGGCAGCGTTGGATCATAGCCAATTTAATCCAGTTCACACCCAGAAGGGTACCCGTGCCTAGGCACCATTCTGGGACGTGGCAGTAAAGATTTACGCAGTCCTAATCTCGAAATTAAATGAAGATGAGAGGCATATGTCACGCGCCGCCTGTTTTTCTCATTTGGGAAGATTCTTTGGCATGGGGCCTATGTTAATTTGGATGTTGGATGAGCCGAAACATTTCTCCCGCTAATGGGAATGAGAACTGATCGTGCTCTTCGTGTCGGATCGCGTGCTTTCCCTAAGATCTCGTGTGACCCCTTTCTTAGCGGTTTCGTTATTAAAACTCAGTAGACATATCTTGCATTAGGGAGGTTCTGTCCGTGGGTTTATTTAACGACGCCTTTTTTATTATCGAGTCTCTCTAGTGTCCGATGTTATGATGGCGGATGAATGATGATTTACAGAGATTTTAGAAGGAATTTTCTTGGGCTAATCGATCTACTATTCCGGTATTTGTCTGGAGGGACCCAAGAAATCACGAAAATCCTGTCAGTCTAGCCGCTGCCTGGGCCGATTGTCGAACCGAATACCAGGCGAAGCCAAGCTTCTCGGTGTATGAAGGAGGTGGGCGGTTCATTATGTTCTTCCACATGAGGAATTGCTGGGCCAAACTGTTTGACATAATGATAATACTCCATACTCATATTCGGGAGGTACTCGGTTCGAAACTGGTACGGATAATCTGAGATATCTGAGCAGTATCTCAGATTGATACCTGTTGATTTTCATAGCTTTCCTCAGTCACTCCAGGAAAATTCAGGGATAGTACCTCGGTTAGTCCATGACTGCTTCCTTCCCGATCTTTTCCAGTTCATCTATCATCCTACGTTAGGTGCAGTGTAGTCCAGCTACTGACAGGCATACCCTAACGTTGCTGCTTATACCCATTAACATATTCCAATTCTCTTTGATATGTGTACGTATTCTCAAGATACATTAAAACCCTCTTTATAACGGACCCGGATGTAACGAATAAAATCTACCTGTGTAAAGTTGCGAATGTTTAGGGATGTTGAGGCATCAGGAAGCTTTGTAGTTAGAAAACTATTTAAAGTAAAAAGGAACGCAGTATAAAAATCTGTACGTAATCACATTGTTTGTTTCTGTTTACTGCATGTATTGGCTGTCAATCGTATGGTGTATGAATACCCCTTCACTCGGTTACAGAGGACAAATTCCTCCCCTACTAATTCATTATCACTAGGGTTTACTGTATTAATGTTTCAAAATTATGTGTGAAAATCGTCGCAAAATTCCATTTGGATTTATGAGGTCTTCATGTGTTGTACAAGTAAACTATTTCAGTTTTCAATCCTGTGATGTTCGAGAGCAGTCGAGATAGCTAACGTTTGTCAGGCAGAGTACCATGTCTGCCAGTATCAATTGGTTCACGATTTGTTTATACAGGCTGCATTCTGGAATTGATAGCTATCCCTGTAATAAGCCGTGCAAGCCCATAGGATTTTGAGACGTTGAGGCTCACACGTTTTCTAGACAGTCAGCTCACAGATGGCGGCGAGGTTGTCAGCCTTACGCGCCGGCCGCCCTTCATCTCCAGGAAGATTCCTGGTACTAATTTCTGTTAGAGGCTGAGTCGACCCCAGGGCCATAGTGCAGCTGGAAGGATTAGGTCAATTGAAAAATCAAATGACTTCATCGGCAATCGAACCCACGACCTTCTGGATTGTAGCATAGCGCCTCAACCAACTACACTACCGCGTGCCTCAAGGTAAAGCTATCCCTATAACATGGCGTGTAGACCTATAGCTTTCTGAGGCGTCGAGGATGCCACATTTCCTAGACAGTCAGCTCAGAGCTGGCGGTGAGGTTGTTAACCTTACGTGCCGCTCGCTCTTTACCACCAGGAAGATTCCTGTTACTCATTTCTGTTAGAGTGTGAGTCGACCTCAGGGCCATACCGCGGCTGGAAGGATTAGGTCAATTGAAAAATCCAATGGCCTCATCGGGAATCGAACCCGCGAGTTTCCGGAATGTAGCATAGTGCCTCAAGCAGCTACTCTATAGCCATGTGTGAGCAGTAACATTAATTGTTCCTTTCTCTGGCGTTTGAAGCAATAGGGTATTTTCGTTCTGGAATTGAAAGAGAAATATTCTGTATTTATTTATTAAAACAGCTTTCGAAAAAATTAATAGAGCACAAGCACTTCATTCCACATTGCTCCCAACACACGTCTTGTAGTTGTGTTATCCGTTGCAAAGCAGTAGTTGCAGTCGGCGGAACATCAATATGTCACGTGCAGTTCATGAATGCAGGGTCTGGAGGCAGAATGTTACATACCAAGGAAGTATCTCAAGATAATCTGAGCAGTTGATGTCCCTGTAAGTCCACTGTTTGTTTAACACGTCCTGACGTTCCCTGCCGAGTGGCGTGATAAAGAGTAATTCTCCATGTTTTCTGGCTTGAAGTGAAAGAGGATATACGGGAACTGGAAAATTGACTTTATGCCATCTCTGCTAAATATCTCATGACACGCTCTCGCTACGGGATGCAATTTTCATGTTGTTGCTGCTCTACAGATGACGTCATATCACTATCACACTGCCTAATCATGGGCTAGAAGTGCTTTCTTGTTGTTAAGACCGTCTGGTGGTTCGGTTTCAAGGGAAGGGCGTACACTGAGTATGTTTGAGAACAAGGCACTCAGAATAGTTCGACCAAGAGAGTAGAAGTAACATCAGGATGGAGGAAATTACGTAATGAGGTTTTCGTAGTTTGCACCCTTCGCCCGATATTACCTGAAAGATACGATCAGGAGTAATGACGTAAGCGGGACATGTAGCCCGCGTCGAATAAATGAAAAATGCGTAAACCAGTTCATTCGGAACCTTAAAACAAGTTCTTTGAAGAACTAATAGCCTACTTTCCTTTGATACGAAAAGACGAGTCCAACCATTCTTCTGTTGTTGTATGTGTGTTCGTTGCCGCGGTAACGTTTTTATCTAGCCGCTCCGTAGCAACGGTAGGGGGATACACATACAGACACACAGACTGATGCGAGGGATTTATGAAGTACGCTGTTGAGATTAGCTCGGGTTCCATATGTAATACAAATTTTCATAAAGATTGTTTATGCCATTCAAAAGCATAGTTTTTCAAACGAAGGAAAGGGGGCTAGAGAGAATCTGTTTTGAATATTCAGGCATAGATAGGAGGCTATATAAACTTGTTATTAGGAAACCGTGTGTGCAATGTTAACCGGGTTCAGCTGCTTCAAGAGGGGTTCCAGCTAAGAACAGCTTTTGTGAAAACTGGGATGAACCCCGGAATCCATAAGAAGCACGTAATTACTTAGCCATCTGAGCGGCCCTTCAAGGATGTTTTCTCTATGTTGTGCTGCTTGTTGCAGTCATATGAATAATACTTTTATTTGCCCGCGCCATAGCTCAAGCGGTTAGTCGCTGGCTTCCCACCGCGGCGGCCCGGGTTCGATCCCGGGTCAGGTCAAGTGGGATTTGTGGTGGACTTGGTGGCGCTGGGGCAGGTTTTCTCCGAGTACTTCGGTTTGCCCTGCCAATCTTTATTCCACCAATTGCTCCAGAATCACCCTCGCCTATCATCTGGGGCTGGTACAATAGGCCAGAAATGGCCGCGGTACAAGGGACTTAGTCCCACCCCACTAGTAATAACGGAAACATATTTTTATTTTGTTAGAGAGTCCTGACACAGTGTGGTGCAGAGTACGCGGTCCCGCTACGTTATGATTGCAACAGATAGCACTCTGTACTACTCGTGGGAAGGGGGTTTTTGCTTCAAAGCGCAGTCTGCAAGCAGTGCAGCACTTTGTGACGGGGTCTAGCCTGGGTTGCAGGAGAATCTACTTCGAAGGATGTTACTCTGTACCTAAGAAAAACGTATAAGAGACATGGAGGCAAAGATCCACACGATATATTGGAAGAAGATGGAGCAATGTCTCTTTTCTTTCTTTCTCTTTGTTTCTTAATTTAACGACACTTATTCAGCGGCGCAGGTTATGAGGAATCAAATGGGTTGATTGTGAATAATGAGATGGGATGGATGTGGAAGAAATTAATCGTGGCATATTTTAAAGTAATATTCAAGTATCTGTCGAGAGGAGCTGAGAACAACCACGAAAACATAAGGTATTTTGTAATCCTCCCGATACCCGAAGCGGCACGTCTTGGGTACAGGTTTAGAGAGATCGCTACACAACCTGATGTCGGAGTGCACACGAGTGTTCGTATTGAAGAATGCCGTGTTCTGGGATGTGACCCTGTCTAGATCTTGTGTGAACCGACGTTTTGGAGGAATGTGGCTGCAGCCACTTGCTCACGCTGCTTACTCGCTCGTGGATTTTTCTACCCTGAAGATGGAGGCGATACGTTCCGCCGTAACGTTAGTTCACACAATATCTAGACGGCGCCACATCCCAGAAGACGGCATTATTCATAGCCACCGCCGTGAAAACCTCAAATCTTACAGAGTGTTGGTATTGTTTGTGAAATACTTCGAATTGGTAGATATCTGTTTCACTACAGCCATTGTTTTCAGACAGCATGAACATTTCCTTCATAGTCTTGGTTTTTTCTACGTAATGAACTGTTCTTTTTCTTTTGTTTCAGGTATGTGCTTCAGTAAATTCAGTTGCTATTCCTGTTAACTTTGCGGTAAGTCCAATGTCGACAAGTGTTTAGCTTTCGCAGACATTTATTTAAGTTGCGAAAATAACTTACAATGTTGTTTCAGCAGTAGCGCGTGCGCAGTTTACCATACATTCTGTCAGCTTATGTAGCTCAGTAAAGTGAATATGTTCTGAACGACCGTTTTTTCGATGCCTGACTCATATGGAGACTCCTGTCTTCTCGGCTCGTCGAGATTTCTTCTTGATCTCCAGGAGTCTCCTACTCAGTTGGTACCTGTGGTATTTCCCCACGGGTAAAGTGGTTCAATCACTGCTTAACTTCACCCCATCATTTTGTATACATATCTAGTTTCACCGGTGCGTGCTACTTGTGCTCGTCTAATTATAACAGTAGACTGGTACTGATAACTGAGATAGCTCAGTCAGAAGCGTGACTGCGTACGGCTGGACGACTGGGCGGGGTTCCACCTCTAGCAGTGCAAAAGACCTATCTTTTCCTCAGCGTACATACAGCTGGTACAGTGAACTCTTGCCCATGGAGTAAANTAATAATAATAATAATAATAATAATAATAATAATAATAATGTTACATGTACACCCATTGCTGGGCAACGTGTTGGTAAACAAGTTCCCACGAAGACAAATTCTTGGTAAAGAGTCCGTTGCTAGTTTACGCAACAGTAGAGGAGGCTGTGTTTTCTGTATCCGCGGTGACGTCACGTAGCGGTGGGTGGCGGTCACGTGACATGTGTTTCCTGTGATGCGTGTCCGTTCCTTGACTGGATAAGCGACAGAATTCGTTCGATTCAAGGATGAGTCAATTCGCGGTAGGAGAGAGACACGGGAAGTTCGTAGGCGAAGAAGAGCGAATTGTAACTAGGAGTACAGAAGAATTATAAGCTAGCCTGAGAAGACTTACGTGTGATAAGACGCTATTTATGTGTACTATTTTGAATGTGTAATTCAGTGAGACTGTTACAGTTTCTGTGTGATAAATCCGTGAAGAATAGTGAAGATAGATCGAAGACATTAATGTGGAGTAATTGTAAATGTGTAAAGCAGCAATAATATTAAAATAATTGTAGTTACGACCTGTAAGTTGTTAATAAATCAAATTACCAATCCGAACCCCTTCTTTGGTCACTGCGTGACACGTGACAGTATTACGATAACTATTGTTCCGGAAGTAGAAACGTCGTAGTGAAACCTGAGTACACTATTGTCTAAGCTGTAGCTAGTGTCAGCACTCGTATTCTCTGAGTGTGGCTGTTTGGTCAATGCCATGTGTAAGGGTCATCACTGGCAACGTTTGGAAGCACCGCAAGCTGTGAGAGAGAAAGCTGTGTGGGAGGGAAGCATCAGGAAATGACATTAATTTTACATTTGCATGGCTCGATAAGAAAGTCTCTTCATGATTGTGTCGTATTTCCTCCACGGTTTACAGGCGCATGTGGTACACTGTCGTACCATTAATTGTATCAGTGAGACGTGCGTCGAGATTCAGACTGCGGTAGGATGATCTTCCTCATTTTATTCCATACGGGTATATCCAGAACGGAAAACAGCTGAGAAAAATGTAAATGAAAAGCTTGTTTATAGGAATTTGGTGGAAACCCCAGAGGGAAAGAGACCACTAGGGAGACCTAGATGTAGATGGTAGGATAATATTATGACATTACACCTGAAAGCCGGAATAGTGGAGCCAGAACGGAAGTCCACTGCTAGCCAACGGCTTGCCAAAAACACGTTCTCGCTACAACGAATAGACATGGAAATAATCCATTGTTGGGCAGCGGTTCGCTTGACACGTTTCGTAGAAGCGGACAAAGCACAAATAATAACGGAGTAATATACGAACTATTCAAGACGGTGATCTCTCCTCGGTTCGCCCCAAGTTATAAAAGAGAGTTCATCCGTGGATTAATTGACTCGTCAGAGAGTTCAAGTATGCATTTGGAAGATAATTCAGAAGTTCAGTGTTCGGCTATGGAGTGTTGAACAGCTGAAAGTGGAAGCTGAAGAAGTGACCGACTAGTAAATCAGGACCAAGTCAGTCACGCAGAAGAGAAGTCACTCGTAGTCCAGTAAGGAATTGAGCGAGTCTTAGACAGCCACTGATATGAACTGTTAAATTTGGTTGTAATTGCCAAAGAAGTACCAATAAATCCAATCATCCAATCCAGAACCCGTTATATGCGTCACTCACCCCTAATCGATGACATTATTAAAATGGATCTTAGAAACTTAGGATGTTTTGGTATGGACTGGTTTGATCTGGCTCCGAATAGGGACCAGTGGAGGGCTGTTGTGAACACGGTAATGAACCTTTGGGTTCCATAAAATGTTGGGAAATTCCTGGTTGGCTGCGTAACTGGCAGCTTCTCAAGAATGGCTCGTCTCCGTGAAGTAAGGCTGCAAATTTAAGTTCATCAAACTTAGAGAAGCATGTAGTACGCATGAGAGAGACGAGACATATATACAGTGACATCTGATCTGGAGGCAAGAGGCCACTTGGGAGAGTCAGACGGAGATTGCGCAACAAAATTACCCTGGGTCTTTGATAATAAGTTGTGAGTTGGATTCATGTAGCTCAAGATACGGTTCAGTAGCGGGCTTTTATGAACACAACAATGAACCTTCGGCGTTACATCCAAGAAGATGGCCCTCTTCATTTTCGTTTATGTCCAGTAAGGTGGCTGGGAACATGAAGATCAGTTAATAGCGCTGCCTTTGCCTGTTATAATGAAGTTCCAGAATTTTATCTGACTTGAGAAACACAATGCTGCACAGAATTATTGTCCGGAGAGGCCACATGAAAGACCCACCCGTAAACGAAAGGATAATATTCAAATTGATTTTAACTGGAGTGTGGAAATGTGGAGTAGATTGAACTATCTGAGGATAGTATCTGATGGTGAGTCTTTGTGATGGTTCGAGATCCATAAGCGAGCAATTTAACTGACTCTTTTGACGGGATACTCGCAACATGAAATTAATCTCCTCGATGAAGACAAGGCGAGGCAAGTGGTGGTTAAAACTGGTTGACCTTGACAATTCTACTGTTCATGAAGGAACCATTGTGTTTCAGTGTTTACGCAGCAACGATGGGAGACGTCAGAAAGCTTGCCGGCGGGCCTTGATTATTGCCACGCCTTCTCTTCTATGTAGAGTAGTAGTTATCATGGTTAATACTGTTATTATCAATTCTATTCGTGAAAGGTGACTCAAACTGTGACGCTTTGGACTTGTATTCGCGAGGTGCCGGGTTCGAACTCTAACCGTGCATCCACTATTCTGATTGAGGGTTGCGTGTGTTTTCCCAGTTCATCCAGGCAGATACCTGTATATTATCAGATTTGACCACGGAGGCTTCCTTCCATATCCATTCCAATTCATCATGAACATTCATTCGACGCTGTATGGTCTGAAGTACTGTATCGTTAAATGATCTACAATTAAACAAAAACAAAGTCCGTGGCCTGTAGTCCGCAAGCGAACTATACCGACCGAGCGACCGCCGCTTGTCGGCGAAGTTAGTGTCAACTTTAGCGGATAGAGGGTGTCGCGTGGTCAGCGCAATGCCGATAATCTCGGTTTTCTAAACCGGAGTCGCTGTTTCCTTGAAATAGCTCCTCAGTTAACCTGACGTGGCTGAGTGAACCCCGTTCCAGGCGCACTACTTCTCAAAAAAATCTGGTAGCACCGGGAATCGAACTCGGACCTCTGGATCTGTAGCCAGGAACTGTGACCACTAGACCACAGAGGCGGCCTAAATGAACTACAAATAATCACTTAAAATCATTCTTACGGCTCTAGAAAAAATACCACTTTACTCGGTTGAGTAACACACACCGGCCGTAAGAATAGAAGTATTTGTAAGAAGGATGTGGTGAGAAACTTCGGGGGGAGGGGGGTAATTTAGATCGCTTGTCGATTTAGGTTTTATCGCAGTTATTATTAGCAGCAACATGTAGTGGGGGCAAAAATCCATGCCTCCGCACAGAGTTGAACTCTGCCAGTATGCTGAATGCCCTAGCCCAATAGCCGTTACAGCTAGGTCCCTCAACTTGTTGCTGTTTCTGTGATCCGATTTTGTTGGAACTGTGAGCATTCATCGAGACATCTTCAGAACTGTTCATCTGACATGATGCTCGGCGTATTCAGCATGGACCAGAAGTCTCTTCTTACTAGGCGTCCATGTTGAATGCAGTGAAAACCTGGAAAGTCGAGGCTGAGAGACGGACATATATTGGGTCGCATTGAAGTTGGGACAGAAAGGAACTAGTGTTAAAAATTTAAATCTGTCCACGTCAGCCTGTTTTATCTGGCTGCCCTTTGTGTTTCATTTGTTTCGCTCTGAATGGAATTTCCATTCCCCTGGAAAATGTAATTCAGTTTTCACATTCCATCCCTGCTTCAATAAAATTATCATGTTCCACAGAAAATACACGACGTTCGTTACCAGCGTACAGTCGGGATGAAATAAACCGGTTAACGTCTCGTTTCTGTGCTGTTTTGACATTATCAACACAGGGTGATGCACATGAACACGGACTGCTAGTGTGATGAGGTCTTCAGGAACCGTCCCTGGGAGTAGGGATGTCCTGACGAACATACGGTAGAGACACGTCATCCTTGTGACTTTTGCTGGGGAGGGGCACTCCTTCCTCATGAACAAAGATTGATTGAGGATGTCTCGACGAACGTGGAGCTGTGGACTATAGTCTCTTGAACACTGAGAGGCAGTCTTCACGGTCGTAGAATGACGAAGAGACTGGGGGACAGTGGTCCTATGAACATGGACTGGGGGAGTGGAAGTCCCTGTAACGACTGTGAGCACAAGGCGCTGTTGCTTGCGGACTCGAACTGCCATTTTGGTGCTACATTGCTAAGCTCAGCGGTTCGGAGCACGAAGCAGGTCACTAACCCCCACCTTGTGTTGAGATATAAAAACAAACTCCGTGACCTGCAGTCCGCAAACGAACTATACCGACTGAGCGATCGCTGCTTGTCGGCGAAGTTATTGCCAACTTCTGAGGATATAGGGTGTCACGTGGTCAGCTCAGTGGATCCCCACGGCCGTTAATTTCGATTTTCTAGACCGGAGCCGTTATTTCCTTGAAATAGACCCACTACTTATCAGAAAATGTGGTAGCGCCGGGAATCGGACCCGGGACGTCTGGATTTGTAGCTAGGAACTCTGACCACTAGACCACAGAGGCGGTCATCATCTGAGTTTTAAAATGTAAACAGCATCTTTGTTATTGAACGCAATTTCACAGGTGGTTCTACGCACTTGGGAAATATGTTTGTTGCCGTTGGCAGCGCTGAACAAGTAACAGTATGGCGCTGTATACGACCAATCAGAAGGTGTTTGTTTTCAAAACCTTTGACTGTTCTGGCAGTTCTTGTGCTGGAGATTTTTGTTATTGCTAGTAGGGTGGTACTAAGCCCCTTGTACTGCGGCCATTTCTGGCCTATTTTACCAGCCCCAGATGATAGGTGAGGGTGATTGTGGTGGAATTGGTGGGATGAAGATTGGCAGGGGAAACCGAAGTACTCGGAGAAAACCTGCCCCAGCGCCACTTTGTCCACCACAAATCCCACTTGGCCAGACCCGGGATCTAACCCGGGCCGCCGCGATGGGAAGCCAGCGACTAACCGCTTGAGCTATGGCGCGGACCCTTGTGCTGGAGATAATATCGTTGAGATTATTCTGATCTTATTGTACGGTCGAGAGTCACTTCCGGAGTGTTAGGCAGTCTGAAGAAACAGGAAGTGTGTGATAGACGTACGAAGAGAAGTAAACTTAGCGCCTCTATGTATGATTTGAGGTTGTCACATTGGTGGTTACCATCTTCTGGGATGTAACGGACTACATGGCGTTCTATACCAGATGACAGAACTCCTTGTAGCGCATCTGTTCATACGGAAGAGTTATGCGACGCTTAGCAGAACAGATTGGGGTCGCAATCCGCACTGCATGGAAAATCTGTGCTGTTGTCTTGTCGTAGTTTCCGTACAAAATGCAGCTGAGTCAGCCATTGCAGGAAGATGGACTAGCGAGACGTTACGCTGTTTCGAGGTAGTATGGGAGATTGCATAAATAAATTTGGAGGCGTGATCAAGTTAATCAGTAGATGGGAGTGTGTTAATAGCTACACGGTCTGGCTGTTTTTATGGACAGTTATGGACACACTGGCGACGAATAATTAGTTCAAGAAGAAAGCCGTCTTCTGGGATGTAGCGCCATGTAGATTTTGTGTGAACCGACGTTTCGGAGAAACGTATCGCCTCCATTCTCCGAAACGTCGGTTCACACAAGATCTACACGGCGCCACATCCAAGAAGACTGCATTCTTCATAGTCACCGCCGTGGAAACCTCAAATCTTACAAATAAGTACAACTTTCAACCTTGGGCGAAAGAATGTCATTACTTCTTATTGCAGTGTTTAACGATTTTTCCAATGCTCTATTATAGAACGTCGAATGATTAGAGAATGGTTAATTGCAACGGAAGTGGAGGGAAGTGGTCGTGGCCTTATTATTAGTATTCCGGCGTTTCCTAGAGTGAGGAAGAAAAGTACAAAATATCATCCAGTATAGCAGAAATCCGTACCGAGATTTTAACCCAGGGTCTCGTGAATACGCAGCAGAAGTGCTGCCTGCTCGAATGCGACATTCAGGCGTAGGATTCAAGAGGACAGACTGCCCAGGGAATGGTGTAATAAGGTTCGTGGTCTTGGTGTTGGGTTTTATGTTCCGCCTTGTATTAATTCTCTATTCCTTAAGCCCTTGACCTCTCTCCCCCGCACCCGCTGTTGTGTACGCCTGAAAGAGATTTTCTTCCCATTCTCCGTGATAGAAACGAACTGTGGAAAGGATCTAATTGAAAAAAAAAGCCATGTCGGAGGATTGAATGAAGGAACTGATTTAGTATTAAAGGAGCTGGGATTTAGTTCTTTCAATTAGGTTTCATGGAGCGCCCCAGCTTGAAGCACAAGTGACACAAAATGTTTTCTTTTCCTGCCGTCCTTCACTTTAACGGGCTGTAGCCTGGAATGGAGGGGTAGATCTGTCGGTTTTAACTTGTGTCGAATTCAGATTGCAAAGTCAAGCGTTTACAATTACGTAGTAATGAACAAGTGACTTGTGCTACCCCTGTAAAGCTTTGCTTACAGTGGCAGGCGGGATTGGTTTATCCTTTCTTTCCCGATACGCGATACGTAACTTGAAAGTATGTAGATATTGGAGAAGCTGGTAGCCTAGTCTCGAGGGGAAGGCAGCACGCCGTAGTTTGATATAGGCCTTTTCTGGGCTGGAGACCGGTCTTCCATAGACTGTATCTATTTATTACCAGCCAGAGGACTTTGTTTTATTAATCTTTGAGGAGACGTCTTGCGCACTTTCTAAGCGCTTGGCATATGGCTGCTGCTATAGTTTTATATGGGTAGGTCTGTGAGCATATCTGTGACTGGCAGCTGCCTGGTGTTCTCGGAGGAAACAGGGATTTCTACTTAACTAATCATGTTCGGATCGGTATGAGGCAGTTGAAGCTGTTCATTGAGATGCATTCAGATAGACCAAAGTTAGGCTGGTATCAGGGCTGGTGACTGGCCACTGTACGTTGAAGCAGCACCTAAATAATTTGGTCCTCTCGAAAAGCGTTATTTGCAGAATATTTGGCCAGGAGGAGGATTTTTTCTGTTATATGCTTTGCCAGTGCCCAGGTTTGCATAGCTCAGGCCGTTAGTTGCCGGCTTCCCATCGCGGCGGCCCGGGTTCGAGCCCGGTTCGGGTAGTGTGGGATTTGTGGTGGACAAAGTGGCACTGGAGCAAGTTTTCTCCGAGTACTTCGGTTTCCCCTGCCAGTTGCATTCCACCGATTGCTCCACAATCACCACTATTTATCTTCTGGGGCTTGTACATTAGGCCAAAATGTGGCCGCAGTACCAAGTAGACTCAGTCTCACCCCGTGAAGGGAGTGGGGGAAACGGGACTGCGTGGTAGAGGTCTTCACGGACGCGGGCTTGGCCTTAGATTCTCACTCCGACCCGGTCCTTATGTGTCGTAGTAGCACAGATAATGCTCCGATTCAGGGTTCGTTGAAATGATGAATCAAAATGTTATATAGGACACTTCGAGCTTTATCAGGCAATTCTTTTTGGTCAAGAAACTTGGCATTACCGCTCACTTCATGCCCGCAACGCTGTCAGGAAACCAACAGTTAGTATAGAAAGATGCACGTACCAAATCGAAGCGAAATTGTAGAGTGGAGGATACACATTGACGGAAAAATACTATATAAATGAGGTATGGAAATCATTTCGTGAAGTTTAAGGAGAGAATTGGTGGTACTCGGCTTGTAAAATGCCAGCTCGTTGAAGTTACGCTGCCAAAAAACTTGAAGTTCACATTTAAATCGCCATTCTTGTAAATTCAATGCCGGTCAAAGTAGTATTGACAAATATTTGCATCCATCATTTTCACGTACTCATATACCACAAAGAGTAAGGACGAAAGGACTAAAGAATGTCTTTATGTTCCATATACATTAGACATTTTGATGTTGTGATTGCTTCTTGTTTCGTAAACTATTCCGAATACTTAACAAAAATGAAGTCACTACATGGAAATTTAAATGTTGAAGATGTGTTGTCATGTCCTACCACAGTACTCCCCAGTACGCAAAAGGAAGTTGAAAAGCTACTCAAATCACTAGTCCCAAGTATTCATTCATTAATTGACTTGCGAAATTGTAGTATATTTGCGGATGACAAATCTACGGATATGTTGACTGACGACTATAAATATATATCCTACACAGCACTAACTTTTCACTTTATTGATGAAAACTGGAAGCTGTGAATTCCCTCGAAATCGTAAAATTGGCAGTAATATCGGAATGGAGTTCAGTCACAGGGTTGTAAAATTAAGTCTCAGGCCAGATATGCTGCCCAAATTCATTTCGTACCTGATCAGGTGGGCTATATGGTGTGTGCGCCCTTCAGCGGTGCCTTAGAATAAACCGCAGCTCACGTACGAATATTCAATATCCTTCCATGGAATACCATCAAAATGGAATTCCTGGAGAGTAGCTTATCGCGTGTTGGCTTAGAAACATTCGCGGCTAAATATGTGACATCTGAAACAGCCTGAGCTTGTGCGCTACCTCACCTACTCCGTTCTTCAAGAATGTGAGTCACTGTTAAACAGACGGATGTCACTTTTGCCTGTTCCCTCAAAAGAAATTATCAAACACGAAACAGAACAGTAAGTGTACACGTGTATTAATTTTATCATTATTGCAATAAACAAAACGACAGAATTCCAGTGAAACACCAAAAAGAACAAAGGAAATTATTTTGATGCTAATAGAACATTGAGAAAAGAGAGAACGACTTACGTCTATTTTTTTTTAATTCGCTTATTTGGGGGAGGAGTCAAACTGGGTCCACTCAGCACAGCGGGCCACTGATTGGCCTATTGTAGCCTGCCCCGGGTGATTATGATGATGGAGAATTTGGTGGAATGAAGATTGGCAGGGGAAACCGAAGTACTCGGAGGAAATCCGCCCCAACGCCACTTTGTCCACCACAAATCCCATTTGACTATACCCCGGGATCGAAACCGGGCCGCCGCGGTGGGAAACCAGCGACTAACCGCTGAGCTATGGCGCGGCCGACTTACGTCTAACGTGAGGCTCTAGAAATGCTGGTGACTCTCCTGTGTAAGATTTCAGGTTTTCACGGCAGTGACTATGAAGAATGCCGTCTTCTGGGGTGTGGCGCCGTGTAGATCTTGTGTGAGCCGACGTTTAGGAGGAACGTCGGTTCACACAAGATTACACGGCGCCACATCCCAGAAGACGGCATTCTTTTTCTAAGACCGTACAAAGAAGCTTCGCTGTTACTTGATGCAGATGCATATGCAACACTTCCGCTTGTTCTGCCAATAAGATTCAACTTGCCGTATTTTCTTAATATTTTGATATCGGATTCTTGTAAGTTGGTTAAATAGAAAACCATGCTTGCATGATTCTGAACGAATAATTCACCACACGTCAATTTCGCTGATAGCTTCGTCTTATGGTCAAGCTTCCATCACTCGTACCCGTTTTTAGCCAAGAAATTGAAAATGATGGGTTTCACTGTGTTCTGAGACGAAGCTGAAATTGGAATATGAAAAAGACGAAATTGAGATTTTCGCACGTTGTTGTGGATCATGTTGACCATAATTACTTATTTGCCTGGTGGGAAAACTGTGAGAACGAACTGAGACGTTTCCCAGAGTAGCCAGAACTATGCGTTGTGTGCTCGCCGCCACTGGCAGGAGCGCAGAAAGTATTAGTGTAGGTGGGTTAATCAGCTTGAGCGGCGAAGCTGTTTCTGCGTAATAACATGAAGTAAATAACGATAGAACATTCAGCGTGTGAGCTGACTTGGGTTCGGCATGACTTTTGAAACAAATTCCACAGACTTGATTTTCTCGAGTTTTTTTTTTTTGTAGCTACCTTTCCCCAGAAATAGTTGGAGACAACACTTTACAAATCTGGCGTATGATATGTTTTTACCTTTCCTCAAACGCCGGAATAAACTCAGATGTTTTTAGAGTGTTATTAAATAATTCGTTCAAGTGTTACTGATGTATATGCATTAAGGAGACGTATTATGGCACAATAGTCAGCGGAGATCATAAATAGATCGGACTTTATTAGGGCGGGGATAGAAGGAAGTAGGGCTTCGACTGGTTGCGGGTAACATTGCGTTTGAAGATAAACCTTGGGCCCGGATTGGGTGGGGCCAAATAGTGCTCGGGCCGGGGCGAGTAAAATAATAAAATTTTCACCCGTGCAAACCTCAGCCGATATCATTAGGGTCTCAGAGGGTTTGGCTCTAGCAGGGCTCATGTCACTTGAATATGTTCAGACCGACTCTGAGGCCCTGTGAGCCTCGATTCAAGTGGGTACCGGGGGTACATCGGAAGTGTCAAACAGGCCACTTGACCTCAATCTGGACCGAGGTTCTTAATGTTTGTATATCTTTGACTCATATTCCTTATATGTCTTGATGTCACATTGCAAAAGCATCGGAACAATTTTACTTTGACTTTATTGTTGGGTGTAATATCTGGTTGCTTGGAAACCATCACATTTGCCCTTTTTGTTCTCCTGCGAGTTTCAGACCGGAATATGTCAGTGTCCTGAGTGGGATGCGAGGGGCAAGCCTACTCTTCCATTAAATGCTTCGTCCCTCGAGTGTATTAAATACTAGTACAATACGTGTGTTGGCTCTTTGCTTTGCGGGAGAGCATTCTCGCGTTCTAGGAATTCGCTGATTAAACGGAATAGAAGCTGGAAATTTTGTCGCTGCATTTTGCAACTAAATTGAATACAATTGGCGACACTAGAACCGCTGCTGTCCATTGTCGTTTCGCCGGAAAGCATAACATGAAAACAGGCCACCATGTCAGTGCCTTTCTACATATTTAAGGAGCCAGAGGCGCAGAATTGCTGCAGGGCAACATCCTTCTCGTGTGGTTCAGATGCGTGTTCATGTTGCCTGTCAACTTTTGGGCCTAAGGGCCTCTTAAAGTTGTTGTAATTAGGAATAAATTACATATTTTGCACTGTTGGGTCATTATATAAGTAGAAGTAATGGCGGAATAGCGCCTCCTGTCAGGTCACGGCTGTCTTCTTCAGAGTCCATACTTACTCATTATTCTCTTCTCGTCACTGTACTGTACGTATAACCTTTGTAGTTCTAAGCGCACTGTTATATAATCCAACAGCTTAAACCCCAACATTAAGTTGTTCATATCTAATATTGTTAGGAAAATGAAGTAACACATGAGATGAACAAGAATGCAGCATGCATAGAGAAGTGAGAAATGCATAGGGCCTGCAGAATTTTACTTACTTACTTACTCATGGAACTGAGCCCTTCTTGAGGATCCGCCAATTCTGCAGCTACTCAACAAATTCCTAGCGTTTTATGGAACCCGAAGGTTCATCACCGTGTTCACAAGAGCCTTCCATTGGTCCCTATCCTGAGCCAGATCTATCCAATCCATACCATCCCATCCTATCTCTCTAAGATCCATTTTAATATTGTCCACCCACCTCCGCCTTGGTCTTCCCTGTGGTCTCTTTCCTTCTGGCTTTCCCACCAATATCCTATACGCATTCCTCGTCTCCCCCATTCGTGCTACATGACCTGCCCACCGCATCCTCCTTGACTTGAGCATTCTAATTATACTTGGAGAAGAGTACAAATTATGAAGCTCCTCATTATGCAGTTTTCTCCAACCTCCTGTCACTTCATCCCTCTTCGGTCCAAATATTCTTCTCAACACCCTGTTCTCAAACACCCTCAGTCTATGTTCCTCCCTTAATGCCAGAGACCAAGTTTCACACACATACAGAACCACATGCAAAATTATAGTTTTGTATATTCTAATTTTTATGTTCTTGGATAACAGACCAGAAGACAAAAGGTTCTGGACTGAATGGTAGCAAGCATTACCCGAGTTCAATCGCCTCTTAATTTCCTCCTGAATCAGGTTTCGATCTCTTATCGTTGTCCCCAAATATCTGAACTGTGCCACATTTTCAAAACATCTGTTTCCTATCTTTATATCATGATTTTGCCCTGCATTTTCGTGACGAGACAGCAACATATATGTTAGGTGGGTCCCTGTCACCACGGCATGGCGCGTCCTCAGGTTGCGGATGGAGGAGACGCCTTCCAGTTTTGGAGGGAAGCTGTGAATATATTGAATAAGCAGTCGCGGACAGCCGACAAGGGGTGGCCCTCCAGCTTGGGGGTTGGGCATGGGTCTAACACCTCCTCACCGTAAAAATCAGTATGTTACGAAAATGAACACAAAGCCTCGGGCCTGCAGAATTTTAGTCGAATTAATTAAAGAAAAGCTGTCACTTGGAGGCTAAGCCATACACTGATGGAAGGTGCTAATAATATCCATCTTATAGAGAACCAGGGTGTGAAGATTTTGTCTGGGTCTAACTGGTTAAAGGTAGCGTCCAATGGCGGGCGTTTGAGAGCGCAGTAATTAAACTTGAGGTTCCTGAAAAGGAGGGAATTTCTTGACCAGATTGTGTATCCACTTTCATGCTGTTCGTAAAAATGGTATTTTTCCTGGTATCTGCATGTACCAAGTTTTGTGTGAATGAGATTCGTTTAGGGATACTAGGGACTGCATACAGTCAAGTATTCTACGCCTAGGTCTTGCAGGTGCTTCTTTCTTTCTTCCAGGTTTTCCGACTAAACCTCTGCCAGTACTTCTTATCTCTCCTAATATACCATTAAACCTAATATCACGTTACTTGTTTCGAGCAGGAAGCGCTCAGTTCACTGTTACGGATATGGACCCAACGTGTCTCGACCAGGGACGGATCAGCGCCCAGGATGCTTTGCTCCCTGCCTATTGTTACGTCACCTTCACACAAAATAAGCTACTGTCCACAAGGCTAAGTCCCTTGTTCCTGATGGCTGCCTGATCAGATCAGGGATGCCGTACGCCTTTAGGTAACCTTATTGCTCAGCTTCGAATTTCTGCCTCGATTTACAACCAGTTTCCAACGAGCAATGCATATAGTCTAAACGGGTTACTGCAGGGTAGCATGGATACGTGATCTGAACACTGGCTGCCATCGGTAATGGCTTGTGAATCATTTTGCTACTGTTGTATCAACTGACGATGTTTTCATGTGTGCGCGAACATGGGCACAGGGCACACCGCGTGTAGGTCTGCATTTCTCCCTGGGCCGGTTCATGAGTTCATTCGACCGAGAGCCTATTCACATCTTATGTCAAGTTTTTGTGTCCTACTGGGCAGGGCATATAGCACGCATGAGAAGATCTTACGAAGTTTTCGTGGGAAGACCTGATGAAAACTGACCACTGCTGAGGTATCGGCGTAGGTGAGAGGATAAATTAAAACGCATCTTAAAGAAACAGGATAAGATAGTGTGGAATGAATTCATCTGGCTTAGGATAGGGACCAGTGGTGGGTTCTTGTAACCACCGAAATGAACCTTCGGGCCATATAAAACGTTTTTAATTTCCTGTGCAGCCTAGCAATTGTTAGTTCTCAGAGGACTCAGCTCTTTGGGGTCAGCTAGGTAGTTAGTTAGTTGGTCAGTCGGTCAGTTAGTCATCTGTTCAAGTTCTAAATACATGAAGCAGGTTAACTGAAAAGAATTCTCAGAAAAGTTCTTTGTACAGAAGGTTAATGTATAACACAAGTATAAGCTTCATTAAGATCTGTGACTTAAGTATGACCGTTTCTGTGTGGTACATATGTAATGACTAGGGACCGGATTTAAATGAAAATGCATATTTCTTTCTTGCAACCAGAAAGTATGCTCGTCTGGATATATGTATGAATTACGTCATTTCTTAAATTTTGGACATGGTTTGATGGTGCATATAATTGCATATTTGGCCTGTTTTATGAATGAGCATCATATTTTCGAAGATCTCTATTTATACTGCATATTTCCTTTTTAAAATGTTTATCACATTATTTTTAATTTTATGTTCAAATTTTCAATCATGATCATGTGTAAACAACTTTCTTTTCCGTATTAGAATATGTTGTATATTTTACTCAACATTTCGTCATGATTCATGTTTCTATTGCAATACCCAGGACGGGACTTCCCCGATACCTCTACTCGTAACTTGCCTCATCCGCGTACCATCAAAGTGGCCGCGAAGCGTACTATTCAACCGATAAGGGACTTCACTTATTTATTTCCGAAGTCTCCATGAGGTTCGTTACGCTTCTTCATTTGAAGCTGGGGGCCATTCACATTAGTGGTGACTAGTCTGTAGTTAAGTTTGTTTAGCTTTCTGTAGTCATGCCGAAAGTGAAAGTAACTCAGAAAACTAAATTAAAGCTGTATCAGCGGGAGTTCGAAGGAGAGATGATAAGTACGGATAACGAAATTCTTTATTGCCGAGCGTGTGAGAAAACATTTGCTTGTGAAAAACGCTTTCAAGTGTTTCGGCATTTGAACACTAATATACACAAAGAGAATATTAAAATTAAATCCACGAAAAGTGCTCCTGTTCGAAAATTGCTTAGTGAATTTTCTAATAATAGTTTTTCACAGTTTTCTTTTGATTTATGCGAAGCCTTTTTAGCAGCAGATATGCCGCTGTGGAAACCAACCAATCCTACTCTAAGAAACTTCATAGAGAAGTATACACAGTGCAAAGTGCCGGATGAATCTACTGTGCGCAAAAATTACGTGAAGCAGTGTTACGAACTTACAATTGAAAGCATTAGAGATAAGATTCAAGATAGTTTTGTGTGGGTATCAATCGACGAAACACAAGATTTGAGAGACGGTTTATTGCAAATTGTACAGTTGGATCCCTTAATAAGAATGAACAATCTACCCCATATCATCTTGCGGTAGAGCAATTTGAAACTACAGTTTCCGAATTTTTTATCAATTCCATGAATTTACTATGGCCGAATGGCATTCAGTATGAGCGTGTATTGCTCTCTGTGACTGATGCCGCAAGTTATATGATGAAAGCCGGTACTACTCTTAAAGTTATATTTCCAAATATGACACATTTGACTTGCCTAGCCCATGGATTGCACCGTGTTGCAGAAACAGTTCGTGCAAATTTTCCGCTTGTTGACAAGTTGGTGTCTTCTGTGAAGAAGGTATTTGTTAAAGTGTCATACAGAAAAGAAGCCTTTAAAGCAGTAGCACCGAGCGTTCCACTTCCGCCGGAACCAATTTTAACGCGCTGGGGCACGTGGCTGTGTGTAGCGAGTTATTATACCGAACATTTGGATTCAGTTAATAATGTCATGAATACATTTGATCCCAAAAGTGCAGCATCAATTCAAATTGCCCAAGACGTACTAAAAAATACAACAACTAGAAACTAATCTTTCCTATATATCTGCTCACTTCTCTCATCTTCCATCCGCCATTTCCTCACCGGAGGCAAGCAATAGCAATACTACTTTGTATTAGTCGTTAAGTGTGTTCAAAACCACTGTTTTCAAATTGAATTCGGTTTCTGGAAGAGTTGGTGAAGTAGTAAAGGGAAAAGTACACAGCATTCTTTCAAAAACTCCAGGATATGAATAAATTTGTGAAATTGAAGAAATTTAAGCGGTAAACGTACTGAACTGCCAAGTAAAAAACCACTAGTACTGGAGCAAACAGCGGCTTTTGTACATGTGCCCTTAAGTTCCTGTGAGGTGAAAGAAGTTTTCCCGCTATAAGGACATCTTACGAGACAATAGGAGGCGACTAACTATGGAAAACCTAAAACATTTAGTAATTGTGAACTGCAACAGAAGAGAAGTTGAAAGTTCGGAGAGCTAAATGTGAATACCATTGGTTTTTTAAATTTGTAATGAAATATGTTGGCTTTGTTGCATGTTTTGTATTTAAGTATAGATTTTTATTGCAAGTGAATCATTCAGTGATTACATAAAATGAACTTAAATCTTTATTTGTTGGTCTTAAAATAATGTGAAATCAATTTTAATATTTGGTATAAATTTTATATGCATATTTTAGTTTATATTTCGGAAAATGTTCATGCATAAATGCATACATATTGAAGGGATTATTAGGGCATAAAAATCCGGTCCCTAGTAATGAAGCAAGATGTACCCCGATAGTCCTTCTGCAACATCCTCTCTGAGGAGAGGATGGGCGTGTCATTTACAATTGATGCTGCTCTCGAGAGCAGTCGTTCTCGGGTCCGACTCCCGCCGGACTTATTACAAATTTTACTGTCTCAGATTCGAGACTTTCCCAACCTGGAGGGTCAGGTCCCCGTATTTATATCCCCCAGGAATAGGGTGACCCAGTTATACCCCCAGCCACTGGGTTCCCTTTTCGTCGCCTACTAAGACTCGTAAGCCCACAATGCAGGTATTCGAGCCCGTCTCCACACGGTCTACTCTGCTTATCGAGTAATGTAACTTCGGAGAAGACCCATAGAGAATCCCGCTTCCAGCAGGACTTCCATTGTTGCGCGTGGGCCGCTACCTAGTAACAGCTCCTACTGTTGCGTGTTTACGAAGCTGTTGCCTAGCAATGATCGCTGTCATTGCCTAGCAAAGGGTCCATATGCCACAATATGTATAGGCTTTCTCCATTGAACTATACCTTCCACTTTCTTCAAGCCTACAGTCCTTTCGAACCCCTAGATACATAGACGCTGTCAGCATAGATGAGACATCCCAGATATGGGATATCGGACTGGCATTCGCAGCGGGCGGAGGTACATTCGTCAGCGCACCCAGTTTTCGTTTCTGCTCGCGGAGGTAGGCAGCATACACACACACACACACACACACAGTGGAGACCCTCGGCCATTGCTGTGTTGGCACCAAAGCGTTCCGCGGACTTCCAGAGATTCATATCTACGTCTCGGTCAGAGTAACGACAGTTTTCTCTTCCTATAGATCCTTGCCAACCGATCACAGTGGCTGCACAGTCTAAGGCATGAACTGCCTTCGGCCGCTCAAACACTGGTTTCGTGTGTTCAAATTTCACATGAGGCACGGATGTCTATTTGCGTTTATTCTGGATTTATGCTGTCCTGTGTGCAAGTTGCGGCCTTGTGACGGGCTGATCCCCCTTCAATGGAGTCCTACCAACTGTGTAAAAGATCAAGCAACTGAAAAGCGGCTAAGGTCCAAGAAAAAGAGCCGTAGAGCCATAGATAGATAGGTAGATTTATTATTTATTTAACAATATGTAGTTAACAATGACAATGATTCTTACAACACAACATAAATGAAGGTAAATAACATATATTTAAATGTGTACTGAATTTTATGTGCAGCTGATGTACACAGTGGTATTAGATCTGTTTGCTGAGTATAATTCGTCCTTCTTCAATTTTTCCAAGTATGTGTTTGTGTAGCCAGTACCTCTCGAACGCCTCGACGTCATCTTGCCATATGCTGTAGTGCATTTCTATATTTAGTCGGAATTGCAGCCTTATACGGTACATGCGTTGGTAGTCTGGTGGTTTTTCGTGGGTGTTATTCTAGACAGATAGATAGACCCTTTCCGGAGTCCTGATAGCTCAGTCGGTATATCGACGGGCTACGTGTTGGATGTCCTGGGTTCTATTCATGGCAGTGCAAGGTTTTTCTCTTCACAGCGTTGAAGTCGCGTCTGGTTCCCGCCTAGCCTCCTATTCAAAAGGTACCGGGGGCTCTTTCCCCAGGGATAAAGCGACAGGGTCGGGAAGCTGACCACTGACCTCCATCTAATGCCGAGGTCAAGGAAGGTAGAGCTACGAGTATACCTCCATTCCCTCATACTTCCTCATGGCATAGTGCCTGACTAATTAAGCACAGGGACAAGTTTACCTTTACCGGTCCTTTACAATCCACTACACATACGATGTAAACATTCTTTAATTTTGTGGGTACAGAATTTTTGCGATGCATACGAAACTTGGACTCTCACCTCGAGCGAGGAATGTAGATTGAGGGCGTTTGAGGCCAAAGCGCTGATGAATTCATTTGGACCTAAAAAGACGAAGTAGCAGGAGGATGGGAACAAATAAAACGTGCCACTTCATAATTTATACCCTTCACTTAATAATAATGCTCCGCTGATGATCAGGCAGCATAAATACTCTTAGTTGCCACATGCAGGGAAGTAAGACACTGTCAGAACATTTTGCACGGAATAATTAAGGAAGAGACCTTTTGGAAAATTTGGGTGTAGATGTGAGAAAAAAGGTGGCATTGTTCTTATGTTAAACTAATTAAACACTACGCCATGAAGGCGTATGGGGAATTGGGTTTATAGATCCACGTTTTCTTGACCTCGGTACTAGATGGAAATTGGTCAGCTTCACTCCCCTGGGGAAAGAGTCCCCCGTACTCATTGGACAGAAGGCTGGGTGGGCCTCAGAGCCAGTCGGAACAACGTGGAGAAACTCTTGTCCTTATCATGACTCGAACTTTGACCCCTCAGTCGTTCAGCCCATAGCCATTCGCTATACCCACTGCACTATCCATGTGAGTATAGTGTTAAATTAAAGCTTAGAGAACTAGGGTTATGAATATGTGTGCTGAATTCAGATAGCTCAGGATCGAGTCCAATGACGGGCTTTTGTGGATTTTGTAACGAGCTTTTGCATTCAATATCTGCATGGAGTCTCTTGACCATATGGGCAACTACAAAATGTTGTTATGAACATACATTGTGAGCATGAGCACCGGAATTAACTGCTGTAGCACAGGATCCCGGGGCGAGTTTTCCCATAAGCTCTGCTCAGTGGATGAATTAACCGTTTTAGCGCCGGGGGTGAGTTTAAATCTTTCCCCATCCCAGGTATTTAACAGGCTTCGTGACCCTTCAAGCGAGGCTTCGGCTAACCATTGGTAAAGAATTTCAGAATTGTTGAAGCAATGGATATCAAATTTCCAACGAACTATCAGGCATACGAAATTCGTACCCGTATTTTCTGTCATTGTTATCAGTTATTTCAGTTCCTTACGCTGTAATGCATGTTGCAAGAATTATGTGACTTACAAGCAAAACGAAATTTGTGAAGCAAGATGAAAGCAATGTAAGACTTCAGATTCTCACAGCAGTGGTTTCGGAGTGTTATATCCGGGGATATAACGCAGTGTAGTCAAGACTACCGAGCCTTATATTCCCCGAGGACACAGCTCTTCAAGTATGCATTCAGACACAGTGTTACACAACTTTCAAAGAATCCACGATCAGGTTTGCCTAAAGGTATTGAATTGTAGTTGAGTGTGTCGCCACATGGGAAATATTGTGGAACGCCGTTTTAGGATTTTTCTGCACATTTAGACTGTTTTTAAATTCTTAGCATGCGTTACTCGCCTGGTATCTACACTCCATGCCGTCACAACTTGAAAGCATTTACATCTTCACACACACAGACTGAGAATAAGCACTGAAGAGTCTGCTGGATCACAGAACGGAATGAGAACAAACACCGAAGAGGCCTCTGCAGTATAGTTTTCTTCTTGCTACATTCAGAGTTAATCAGTGATCTTATGCCGTTTTTGCGTAAGCGTTTTTAACGAAAATAAAAAAAATTAACGACGTTTTAAGGAAGACATTTTCTGAATATGCGGTGTTTGTGTGTGTGTGTGCGTGTGTGCGCGTGCGTGTGCGTGCGTGCGCGCGCGCGCCTCTCTGGCTGCAAGAAATAAACACCTTGACCATCATCATCCTGTTAGGTATCAGGCTTATGGCCTGTTAGCGTTTCATGCAGTGTCCTCAGGATCCTTAAACTTATAGGCTTCTACTGGTCTGCTGTAATCTCTTTTGGTATTCTGTAGTTTCCCATTTTGCTTACACGTCAATTCAGATTAGTGTTGTAATTTGTATACATCTGATGACCAAGGAATGACCAGGACATCTTGCTTTCAGGCTTAAACTTGACCACTGAGATGTGAAAAAATAGTAAAGAACGATTCAGAAGACATGTGTTACTCCACTGGAGTTTGCTTCTCACTCTCTTTGTGTTACTCCTACGTTGACAGTGTTCCTGACACTGTGCCTCCCCCCTCCCCAATTTGTTGCAATGACGCTTGCATTGTCTACACCACAAAGTGAAGAGGTGATGTCTCTCCAGCAGTTTCACTTATCGTTTCAGTGTTCCACTAATTGCATTCTCTCCTTGTCACCAAAAAGATTTATTTCTTCTCCACAGTGTCCAGACAGACTCTGGGGCCCACCCAACCTCCTGTCCAGTGGGTAGCGGGTGCTCTTTGCCCGGTGTAAAGCGACAGGGACATGTAGCTGATCACTAATCTACTACATCAAGGGTTGAGGTCAAGAAAAGTGGAACTATACATCCACTCCCTCATATGTCTTCATGGCATAGTGCTTAACTAATTAAGCGCAGGGACACTTTTACCTTTACCTTGTCACCATGACGCATACCTTACGGCATGGGCCATCATTTCGAAACTACAAACCGAAAGCACGTTAGGAATTCGTGCAGGGGGCGAAGCTGTGGACAGGCGACCGAGGGGTGACTGTTACAAAGTGCCGCTTCATGTGCATGCGTTGGTCAAGTGGCGTGATTCGTTACGTGACACTGGAAAAGAGTTGAGCCTATTAAACGACATTGAATCCTTTCTATGCACTGGCCATTGGATCACATATCGAAATTGCATTCGTGAATAATACTGTGGCTTATTTGGCCCATGCAAGAACGGTTGAGCCACACAAATGTTCGTTTCTAAGTAATACACGCACCAACAATGGAACAACGGGGTTATGCAAGACGCTTCTAGGCAACGGCTTGGTAACCACTTCCGTGCAGGCGCAATGACGTCACATCCAAACAGCTCAGTTGTCACTTGACTAGTGTTTTCTGTTTGGTCTGCGCTACGCAACAGTAGAACTGTGTTTTCTGCGTTGTCCTTGCCGCGGCTATATAACACGAGCCCGCTTGGAGCTAAACGAGTCCAGAAGAGTTTTTAGTTGAGTTGAGAGGTTCTAGGGTGATTGAACAAGAAATGACAAGACTTTAGAGTGGTTTGAAGTGTTAGTTTCCGTGTTGAGATCCGTTGTAAGGGGACGACTGCTGAAGACGGAGAATTCCAGTGCGCGCGCAACGGTCAACTGTAAATTGTGTAAATCAGCGATAGCGATATATTAATTGCAATTAAGAGAGTTTGTAACCGAAGTGCCAATAAATCCAAACATCCGACCCGTTAATTTCGTCACACGTACCCCCCCATACTCGTGGTAACATTATGAAATCCTTGCTGTCGTTCAGTTCACAACTTTTTGTCTTCGTGTGCAGTATCTTAAAAAGGCCTGGAGTTAAATAACAAGATTATATGACCTTTCCACGGATCCTGAAGATGGCGCGGTTCTTCGTACCAGTTCACAGAATAGTAACTGAAGACAATGCACAGTGTGTGGAATGACAATCATGGCGACTTAATTTTACCTCATGTTTTGTATGGTTGTGAAACGTTGCCTCTCACTCAAAGAGAAGAAGCCGGAGACATAGACCTATTGCCTCTTAGCCTTCTATACGTATGTAGGTGAATTGCTGCTGAATCAGCGAATGTTTTAATTGCGTGTGGAATGCAATATGCTCGTCCCATGCAACTCTTTGTCTCCTCCACTTAACAGTTATGCATTGTTATAATAGAGCTACACTATGTTAACTTTTTTATTCACTCATTCACTCCCTTCACCATTCATGCTTACTGTATCACATATTGCATGTTTCATTCTATGCTCTTTCACTCCCATTTTTCTTTAAGCATATAGTTTACACACATGCAATGGAACCCCCCTTACTGCAGTTAGCCATTACATAATAATTTTGCCCTTTCGTACATTCTAAATTCGCCACCCAACCAACATCTTCCTCTGCGCACATCAACATAATTACCGTATATATCCCTCTGGAGGCAGGCGAACGTTATCTCTGTAAACACACTCCATTCTCTGTCTCCAAATATGTATGTACAATAAAACGACTTGAACTTAAGCCATACCTTACTTCACCCATTGTTTGGTCTGTTAATTTGTTCTCATCATTCACACTACATGTCCCCCCAGAATGTAACATCTCAGTATATGCTACTAATGTAATATATCACTCTGACACCTTCCGTGCACACAATATACTGTATATATATTTCCGGGTCTGTAAATTGAAATGCATTTCAAAATTCAGAAAAACATCAATATGTACTGTTCTCGTTCAAAATGATGATCAACTATCATGCAGGTTATAAAACATAAAAAGGACATGCAACCTGTTGTGTCATATATAGAATATATGATATATATATAACGGGGGCACTCTACGCAACAATATTCCGAGAAAACAAAATAGACACTATTGTATCAACATTTCTTTATTGGCTGTTGATGCTACATGTTTCGACCCTAACGTTGGGCATAATAATACAAGCATTAGTTCTCGAATTGCGTCTTAATTCAGTATAGATCCGTATTGTGTTCTTATAAGTTTTATATACATAATTTGAATTTACAGTTAAACGATAAAAAGTTAAAATTAAAATTAACACTGCACAGAAATATTTGTGATATAATACACCTCTTCAAACTGCGACCGCTACATATTGATATGTTGTTCAACGTGGTAGGAATAAGTATGTTGTGGGGTGTCTGCGTGTCCAGAGCTTCCTTCATAAACCAGGTCGTGGTGGTTTGACCTTCCTATTGTCGTATGATGAAGATTATGCTCGTTATACTATATATATATATAAAATTTAATGTGTTGTTTATGCTTTGAATGATGTATTCTAGGCGTTTTGATGTTATGTGTGAAGGCAGTTTCCCGTGATAATGTTATGTCGTAGCGGTTCGGAAATATTGTGTAGACTGCCCCTCTTATACAGGGTGATTCATATAGAACCGGCCCGACGAAATGAGGTGTAACATAAAATATACCATACAGATAAAGTAATTTACACATATCTTATCTTGGATTGTGTGCCGTGATCAGAGCAGGTGTTGAAAGTGTCCGCCGTTTTCAAGTAGGCATTAGAAACACTCGCTGTTCAACAATGTACTCCATGACTGTCACCTGCCCACTGCAGACACGTTTCGGCATTGTCCTTGACCTTGCAGCATAAGGGCTGCCACTTGCCGGATCATGCGCACACCATTCAACTCAGCACGGCCCACGGATTATTATGTCGTAATTGTGAGCGGTTATACACCTGCATCACCTGCGGAATTATTAGCAAATTCTTAGGGCCGGTTTTATACGATTCACCTTGTATATATCATATATCCTATATAAAAGGGACATACCTCTTAATTCTCCAGTACATTTAAAATCCAAACTGAAACGCATGTAAAACTTTTTAACTTTTTAAACTTTTAACCATAACTTTTAACCAAGTTAACCAATTTAACTTTTTAACCATACTCTTAACATTTCAAAAAGAAAATCTTGTCTGCACTTGTAAAATACACATCTGTACTGGCAGGTACCCGTTTTTCGACTAGGATATGGTTGCATTCCATGTGATTTCACAGTGTATAGTAACTAAAACTTTAATGTAGGAATGACTCTCAAATGGTGTAATCACTGTTAATTAATGTCTGGTCACCATATATTTGGTTCATTGCTAAAAGTGAAAAACGTGAGAAATAGTTCGGTGTAATTAGCGTCGGCATTGCACTGAATAATATGTTAATCACACATTTATATAAGCCATTGTAAACATGAGGCTGAGCACCTCGTCACTTCATTCGGGAGCACGTGGCATGATGTCAGCCTAATAAGTGCACCGACGCACGCGTTTCTGGTAAACAGAGAATTTGTAGCCTAACGTTGCAAGCGGACGACGAAACATGGTACGTCAAGAAACAGATATTCTGCATTGACAATTTTATGTAATATTAAAATGCATCCACGATGAACTGTCTGTTGAGTATGCGGTAAGTTTTGTCTATGTAACTGAGAATGCAAGCAATTACATTAGACAGTTTCCTAAAATCTCTCTGTTTTTCTCTTCCTTCGCAAAAATAAACACGTATTATCGGCTTCTGCTCCTCGAAGGCAACTGCCCTTGTTTGGTTGAACGAATCTACTAACGTAATTCCACGAGCCATAAGCAAAATTAGTTTTAAAATCACGCCTCTAACATAATTGAACGTTTTATTTTGAGATCTTATTGCCCAATAACTGCTACTAATCTGTTCTATATCGTACCTTGTTTACAGTCCGTAACATCCATCTCTGATGGTTCGTGTTTAAGAACAGAGTGCTCAGAAGAATATTTGGGCTTGGGAAAGTGAAGTTACAGAATGACGAACTTCATAATTTGTAGATTGCTCTTTATCTAACATAAGGAGGGCCAGTAAATGAGCCAGAAAATTTCTGAACTGTAAATTACAAACACAGCCGGTCATGGTAGCCGAGCGGTCTAAGGCATGTACTATCTTCGCTCGCTTGGAAACCGGGATCGTGGGTTCGAATCCCACTCAGGGTATGGATGTTTAGTTTGTGTGTGTTTTTCTGTGTTTGTGTACAGGTAGAGGCCTTGCGACGAGCTGATTACACGCCCAAGGAGTCCTACCGAATGTGTAAGATCTAGAAAAACCGAAGTGAACGGAGAAGTTCATAGAGGTAGGCCTAGACCCACTGGGGCTGTAGTGCCAAGGAAAAAAAAAATACAAACATTCCTTAAAAATTTGTTATCGTGATGTACATTATAGGCCTACTTAAGTAGAGAATTGTTAAATTGGGTGAATATTTATATCCAGTGTGGGAACCAACTCCTCCTCCTTGTTGAAAATTCGGCAGTCGGGTGGTTGGGTAAGGAATTCTGCGCTATTTCAGGCCCTCTCAGAGAGGGTGCAGTGAGTCCGCCATTGGACCCTCTCTGAGACAGATGAATGCAGTTTAGGTATACAAAAGCTATTTCTGTACGATCCATTTTAGTAGATTCTAAAGGGTTCTGACGACGGCATATAATACTCAGAATTACTGGGTTTTCGGACTTTGTCAATCGTCCGGTGTTCTAAAGAACTAGAGAAGACAACGTTTCGGAAACTTGATTTGGACCAGCGATTCGATTGGCTGTTTCTAAGGCACCTAACACGGTAGATGTCTCCCCCCTCACCTGAGGACGGAAAGAGATCCCTTTTCCGAAAAGTTTCTTTTTGTGTTCTTTATAATGCCAGACGATGGGCAAAGTCCGAAAACCCAGTAATTCTGTCTATTTTTGTAGTTCCCTCACTTCTCCACCTAGATCCCAAATAGCATCTTCTTTTTATGATTTTATGATCTCTAATTGGTATGCTTATCTGCATTTCTTACCACTCCTCTCGTGATACTTGTCCTCAAATCTCATCTTCCTTGTTCTTATTATTCTAACGGTACTTGGAGACGAGTATAAATTTTGAAACTCCTCGTGTTTTACTTTTCACCATCATGTTATTTCTTCTTCTGCATATACAGATAGTTTTAACACAGGAGCATGTACTGGCTTTTTCTGGGGAACCCTCTTCAAACTCCACCACTTGGAACACTTCGACGGAGATGGGATTAATCATACCAAATATTAAACTTAGAGAAAACACTTGTGACCGTGGACGGGATAGAACGTAATTAAATGAAACTTTGTAGAGTAAATGTGTAGTCTTGGTCATGCATGCTACTTCTCCTGAAAGTGCGTAGAAGCCTGTACAGAATTACTATATTCTGGGATATGACGCCGTGTAGTGTGATAGATGGATGAAAGTGTTTCTGAGGAACCTGCTGCCTCCATATTCAGTGTAAACTGGCACTCTTCTACACAGCGCCGCATTCCGGAAGACCGTAATCTTGACACCGAGCACAATAGATCACTGTAGGTCACGGTTCAAGGCCGAGAAGGCCCACCCCTTATACGTTCGTACATTCATTCATTGACACCGAGCTCCGTTGAGAACCTCAGATCTCGCTACTGATCCCTACAGTTTCATGTTATTCTAAGGTATAAGATTTCTTACCAGACTGGCTTTTTCAAAGTGACTTTGAGTGCCTAGGGTTCGAGCCGCCGTGTAGTGCATGCATGTGTCAGGCACGGTGAAGACGCAGATTGGCACACCATCATTGGAGAATCTCTAAGATTCTATTTTAAGCCCACGGTGAGAACCAAAATCGTCTTACCGGAAACACGACCTGTTCGTGTAAGGTTCCGCACATTTCAGGCAGACAGTATGATAAAGGGTTCCGTATGAGTTGGAATGAAGCCAGGTTCTGTGTCGAATAATGTAGCAAATGAAAGGAATCGGCCCACCCGGCTTTTGTCATACTAGTCCGACAAGCCAGGCCATTCTGGAAATTCCAAGAACTGGGATGTCGCTTGTCAAAGAGGAAGCATCAAGGTACATGGATCTCTATACGAGTATTCGGGTTGCACGGCAAAGTTTCCTTCTTGCATTTTATTGATCGGTTTGCTTGTCTCTTGCAATTTACTCTGTCGGTTATCTGTCACAAGTTCGTTATTAGCTAATACATTCTCCCGTTGTTCACTCGCAGGTGTTCGTGACATCCATTTGATGGATTTTAGCCCTACCAATAAACTAATTTTCAATTTAGTTTGCTCTTGGGTTCTGTCATAATTTTATTGACGTTTGGCCCCATCACCGAGCGACAATATTTTATGTTATTTTCGGCTGATGATTTTTCACGTTAACCAGAAGATCTATACTTTCTTAGAACTTTCGGCGATCAGGGACTAAGGCAGCGACCGATGAATTGACTGACGTAGTTTCCGAAATAGTTTCTGTCAAAAAGCTTCAGGTCGATGGACAGCAGTATCCTGTTCAGAATATAGGTCTTGGCAGTTCTCTTCCATGGAAGATCAAGGTAACTATATCCATACAAAATGGGGGAAGAGGCGTTTCCAGATTCTCTCGAACGAGCTTTTAACTCAGAGCATCCTAAATTGTAGACTAAATACCACAAATTGTTTTAGTAAAAACATTTATTATTACAGGCATCAGTTGGCTTTTTACAGCACGTAATAAGGAAACAAGTATGCGCGCTCCGCATTGTTTAGGATAATAAAGCTCCTCCTTGATATGGACTTCCCTGTTTTTGTGTTTAGAAGCGACACAGGTCTCTAAACCCGGCGTTGCTTTGGAAGGAAATAACGTTAAGTGTGAAAGTGACTTATGCCACAACAGCAAGGAAACTTTAAAACGGCTGAACCTGTAAGCAACACAAAACTTCGTCCTCTCAATACAAGAAACTGAACTTGTAGTCAATATCTGTTCCTCATATCTAAATAATGAAGTGATCCTGTTCATCCCCCAGGATATTGCATACAATGCTGAGATCTGAACACTATCCAGTAGATCAACTTGCATATTTAAACCCCGTTCAGAGAAAGAAGGAAGCTAACAACNCGGTGCCTAAACCCAGAAGACGACTTTCTTCAAAGGAACAGATTGTTCTCAGAATTGACGATTGTAACCCTGCAGTGAGTAATGAGAAGAACACGTTGGGCTCGGAATAAGACGTTCATAAATAATAACCAGAGCCTGGGTTGCTTCAAGTTGCATAAACTTATTAAAGAGAACGCAATTCAAATGGCAAATAACTCGCCATCACTTATTAGGTACTGCGGATTTTTTTGGGGAGAAGAGAGAGATGTATTTGCCTACGCTTAGCATCAGAATGAAGCCATGTTTAATGGTATTTATATAAAAATATCCAATTTTCGGAAACGAATAATAATATTATTTCAGTATATAAAGGTGGCTGTATTTCATAGCCTGGATAGGTCAGTCGGTATAGTAACGGGCTGGACATCAGGGGTTCGATCCCCGACAGGGTCAATAGATTTTTCTCTACTCCACAGCATCCATACCGGCTCAGGGGCCCACCCAGCCTCCTATCCAGTGGTTACAGAGGACTTTTTCCCCGTGTGTAAAGCGACGAAGCCACTTCCTGCCGACTCAGGTCCTCCGATTAGCTCTGTTCGCTAGAGAACCACATAACGTATTTCGGTTACATTGTTTTTGGGGCTCTAGAGTAAAGTTGTGATAACTTAATTTTGGTCCGTGTCGGTCCAGATGTAATCATCCCCACATGACCAAAAATAGATCTTAAACTAGTAAGAAGGCAAAGAGGTTTGTAGAATCGCGAAGAGCGTACTTCTGTATGAAGCGTGGGTTATGGCGGAAGTAAACGGTTGTCTTTTCTGTTTCATACTGCCCTCTCCCGCTCTGTTTGCCACTGTTGAATAAAACAGTTATTTTGACTCCTCAAGTGCTTCTTGAGTGTGATTTTAAAATGGCAGTTCGATGTTATATTTTTGTATCCCTAAGTATCATTTCAAACTGCCAGTACAGTTTGATTATCTTGTAAGACTTAGGCAATATCGCAGACACAAGTCTTGACGTCAGCAGACCAGGAGTAGCACCATGATGATAACATCCGTTCTGCAGAAGTCACCGCCGTATTTGTGATGTACGAATTTTATTTTTTCCGCTGTTTTTTATGATACATTTATTCGATTCTCTGCTTTGGGTGTAATAATGAATCCACTGTTATGGGTATCACTGTGTGTGAGTCTCCTCTATCTACATAAGTGAGGCGTATTATTTGCCAGAATTCATGCGATACTTCGTGTAATGATCATGCCATTGACGGTCACGTAAGTCACCGCTATCTTGAGAGACTTCCCATCTTGCAAAATTGTGAGGTGGCTTAACCATTTGATGAATGTTGTCAGTCACTTTGAACACGAATTGTCACTGCATGGAAGGTAAGTTTTAAGTATGGTAATCTCTTACAGTGGGGTACGCGGTAGCGTAGTTGGTTGAGGCACTATGCTACAAACCGGAAGGTCGCAGATTCGAGTCCCAATGAGGTCGATTTTTTCAGTTGACCTAATCCTTCCAGCCGTACTATAGCCCTGGTGTCGACCCAGCCTCTAACAGAAAGGAGTATCAGGAATCGTTCTGGGGGCTAAAGTGCAGACGACTCTTAAGGCTGACCTCACCGCCATCTCTGAGCCGATTGTCAAATAAATATGGGAGCCTCGACGTCTCAGAACCCTGTGGGCCTCCACGGCCTGTTACAGGGATAGCTTTACTGTTTACCTATTTTCTAAGAACACGGATTGAGGCTGTTTGAGGACAAAATTGAGGGGAGAGTATTTGGCCCTAAGAAAGTGGAGCAATAGGAGAATAGAGAACTTTACACAGTGAGGATTTTTGTTATCTGTACTCATGTGATTATCTTTCTTATTATTAATTTTGCTCTACAGCCCTATGTTGGGGCTAGGCCATTTTCAGTTTCTTGATCCTATACACAGTCGGTAGGACACCTTGGACGGGAGATCAGCCCGTCGCACGGCCTCTACCTACACTCAGAACTCAGACGGATTAAACGCACACAGTACAGACATCCATGTCTTGAGTGGAATTCGAACCCACGATCCCAGTATTCGAGCGAGCGGGGACAGTTAATGCCTTAGACCGCGCGGGCACTGTGATCGGCTTCTGGTATTCTTAGAATAATGAAATCAAACAGAATGAGATGAGTTGGACACATAATCGAAATGAGAAATGCATAAAAATTTTCAGTCGTGGACCCTCAGATATTACTTGAGAGATTTTGGTGTACATTGTAACTAGGATAGTTTAATTGGTTCATAGAGACGTGAGGTGTGAGGATATGAACTGAATTCAACTGAATTGTCCAGTAGCGGTCAATGAATAGCTGGATTCCATAGGGTTTTTTTTGATGCTCTTAATATCTAAACCTTTAAAGGAAGACGCTGTACTCTGTGTATTTGATATACAACCGTTGTTTTAAAGCAGAGTCTGGTAAAAAGGATTCCATAAATAGGCATTTCTTATGAAGTTCTCCTGGGTTATGATACCAGTGCAGTCCATGGATGGGTGCCAAACGACAAGTTGTTACCCAGCTACAAGACTGCAAGGTGTACTAACCCAGGAAACCACAGTATCAATTTTCTCCAGTATGAAAACCCTTAATATCTCTGTTAAGTATTTCCAGTGAGTTAAATGCGTTCCATGTTGCCAGTCAGCTGTAGCGCATAGGTCATCAGCGGGACATGGAGGATGGAAGCGCTTATGCTTCTGGTTAAGCAACAAGAGACATTGCTTCGGGGAGTTAAAAGTTCTATTTGTTTAAGATGATAACATAACAATAAGTTCTGGAAAGAACTGATCGGGCCTCATAGAAAACAACACCAGCAATTATTCGTTGTAGCGGAAAGTCTTTACAGACAAACACAGGCTTCCAACAACTCTGTTGTTGCGTGTATTCGTTTCCTGGGAACGTGTTTACCCAGCCGTTGCCTAGTAATGAAAGGAGGGATACAATTTACCGAGCCTTTGCCTAGCAATGATAGGAGAGATACTCATACAGACTGATGAAAGGGAATTATGAAGCTCGTTGTTTGATGGGCTCAGGTGCCATGATACACAAACCAAGTTTCATTAATATTGGTTCATGCAATCATAATAAGGAGGGGTATTTCACAGACACACAGGACAGCATGGAGATCGCATAAGCCTAGATTAGGAAAGTAGGCTAAAGATGTCCGCATGCCTCAGATGGAAGTGAATGCCTCTGGGCAATGAGCTTCCAGTCCCCACTGAGTAGGAATGTCGATGGTGTCTGGAGCCAGTCTGCCCGGAATGGAATCCAGGTTCTCGAATTCGTAATGATCCATTTCAGTGACAGATGACCCGACACCATACATACGTATTTGGTCTAGTGAAACAAGCGAATAGAGGACAAACTGACATGATCCAGAAATACTCTGGTCCTAAAGTCGCTCTCTGTATGTACAGGTATTACTTGTGCAAAAAAAACCATGCAGATAACCATTTTAATAAAAAAACAGATTGTCAATAAAGTTACCTCTTTTATAGAACCATCACTTCGCCAATTAAAACGCAAATTTTGTAGAAAATATTCATTATATGACGTCAGCACGCCTGCAGGGAAGTCACAGTGTACCGCGGTAGATTGGTTTCCTGGACGACCGTTTATCTGCTCCGCACAGCGAGTAAAATACGTAATGGTTCAGAATGGCGTAGGCCGAACTTTGAAACCAACCAAGTGCCTCTTCAGAAGTGAAATCCATAGCGTAGGCTCGAGGAAGCCCTAATGTGCTGCCTGGCCAGGGCTATCGCACACCCCAGGGGGGCGGTGATAGATGGGTATGGAGGGAGTACAGCAATATCTTACCCTCTGTGAAGGTGACAAATTCCGTGGTCTCTAGGCAATGACTGTAGGAAGTTTCCCGCGATTCCCAACACTAATTAACTGTTAGGGTGACTAAACCAAGGAGGACTGTACGGACGGGACATGTAGCACGCATGCAAGAAACGAGAAAGTTTCGTCGAGAAACATTAAGGGAGGCACTGGAATAGATGAACTGATAACACTAGCGAAGTAAGTTTTGAAGGTTGCCCTGGATTGACATGGCTTACGACGGCGTCCGGTTGTGAGCTTCTATTATTACCACCACCGTATAACATAGGATATTGTGGCATATTTTCTCAAAGCAAAAACTGTGGAGCCAGGGAAACAGCCGTTTCTAGTGAATGGCGCTGAAACAACATTTACTTCTAGGAAACGACCTCGAAACAAACGAGACAAACAGCCGTTGCTGGGCAGCCTCCAGTGCGCCAGTGGACTGGCTCTGTAGCGATCACGTGAGAGTCCCAACAGCCACGAACGCAACAGTGGTACAGCAACAGAAGAACGGCGTTTTCTATATGGTCCATGCCGAGATGTTATAACGGGGACGGTTTGGGACAACTAGTTAGTTGCAAAAGCTGTAGGGGAGGCTGTGAAGACAGAGTTCAGTTGGAAGGGAGCAGCCATTCAGAGAGGACTTGAGCGAGAAAGCTCAAGTACCTTCACTGTTAGAAGCCGTTACCAGGAAACAGCTGCTGAAAACGCAGCAGGCTGAAAAAGAAGGCTTAGCGTGTATTCTAGTCACTTGTAAAGTGTGGAAATTAGCGATGGCGCTATAATTAAATATAATTACGAGCCGTGTGTTGTTAAAGTGGTCAAACCCGGTATCCTGTCGAAAATCCCGTAGAGGGTCACACACATGTGAAATTTTTATAAACAAGTAGGCTGCATAACTTAGACGTTTAAGAGGAATATGTGTTACGGATGAAAGTTTATAACTGCTCTAGAAATGGTGAAGATTTGCGCGTGCTTAATTAATTACGTATGCGCAATGAAGACATATGGAGAAGTGAATGTATAGCTCCTCCCTTCTTAACCTCGGCACTAGATGGAGGTGAGTGGTCATATTCACGCCCCTGCCCCTTTACCCCCGGGAAAACAGTCTCCGGTACCCGCGGGATGGGAGGCTGGATGGGCCTCAGAGCCAGTCTGGACGCTATGGAATGAGGTTTATAAAAATAGTCGTGTGATCTTTGGAAGCTCGAGTGTGGTGCATTGGGTTATCTGCTACATGTATTCGGTGAGATGTTTCGGTATATTTTATTGAAACAATCCCTCGTACAGTTTAGTAAGGTAAAAAAAAAGTCAAAGTTGTCCCTGTGCTCAACGAATGAGCACTACGCCATGAAGGCGTATGGGGGAGTGGATGTATAAATCCACTTTTTCTTGACCTCGGTACTAGCTGTAGGTGAGTGGTCAGCTTCACACCCCGGCCGCTTTACCTCCAGGGAAAGAGCTCCCAGCAACCTTGGATAGAAGGTTGGGTGGACCCCAGAGTCGGTCTGGACGATTTGGAGAAGAGAAAATTCTTGATCCTACCGGTACTCGAACTCAGACCCATTAATCGTCTAGGCCGTAGCTAGTCACTGTACCGACTACGATACCCCGGCTCTTGGTACAGTTTAGTACTTCGTCTAATATCATGATTTGAACGCGTTCGGTTCAAACGCTGCTTGCATATATTTCCTGATTTTGTTACGTCGTTATGTTATTGTTTTAATTGAAAGATATGTTGATGTCTTCAGTTTGCCTTCGCTATTAAATTCGCCCAGCCTCTCCGTTTGTCTGTACACATAAATCAAATCGAGAACCATTCAGCGGATTTTCATGAAATTTAGTATTGAGAAAATTGAAAAGAAGTTACGTACACATTCCAGTTCTGGCCAAAATCGGACACTTGCACATGAAGACATGCTAGTGTCTCAAGCCTAATTCGCCAGATGTGCTTCAGAACGACAAAATGTTCCGTGAGAAAGGTTGTAGAGACTAATGAAACACATTTTATATGAGACACACTTTTTCCACAGATCTTACATTTTTCGAGATAAGTAAACATGAATGACTTTATGCTTTCAATTCCGAAATTGTGGAATGGACAATGGACTCCCGTCGACACCTGCTGATTACCGAAATCTCTTGTTGTCCATAACAGTTTAACGAAGTGACCCCCCTACTTGGATTTATATCAACATGTATATTTAATTGAAGTATAATTGATCGTACTGCAGAAGTCTTTCATTCTTGATCGTAGTAGGTACATTTAGGGAGAACAAGAGGACAGATGCTCCAACTGAAAAAAGGAAAACCTTGATTGAGTTTAGATTACGTGGAAATCATTTTTTTTTTGTATTCGGCTGTTACACTACATTACAGTGTGACTGAAGCATGTAGTATAGCATTTTACAGAATTTACATATATTCAGTTTTCTTGAAATATGTATAATAGACTCGTGTGGAGGCGGGGTCGAATACCTCCACCGTGAACCCTGCGAGTCGTAGTAGGCGGCGAAAAGGGAAGTCTCAAATCTGAGACAGTAAAATATGGTCGCGAGTCCCAAGGGAGTAGGACCTAAGAAAGAGTGCTCTAGCAACGGCCAGCAGCATACACAAAAGACAGACCCGTCCTCTCGTCAGAGAGGGCGCCCCACAAAAATAAGACCGTAACTGCCAAACAGTAATAAATATCTGGTCATGAGCCCCAGACTGAGCTCGACACCAAGACTGACTGACTGACTGACTGACTGACTGACTGACTGACTGTAGTCGCTGTGTGACTTTGGCTTTGGCTGTGTATAATAATGGTGAGCAGTGAAGCGTTGATGTTGTTTGTTTATTTGTTCAGTACAGTTTTTCCACCAAACTGAAATAGGTTCAGCTACAATGCCTACTGAGGCACGCGGTAGCGTAGTTGTTTGAGGCACTATGCTACAAGCTGGAAGGTCGTGATTTCGATTCCCGATGAGGTTATTGGATTTATTAATTCACCTAATCCTTCAAGCCGCACTATGGCCCTGGTGTCGACTTAGCCTCTAACGGAAATAATTCCTAGGAATTTTCCTGGGGATAAAGGGCGGCCAGTGCGTAAGGCCGACAAACCCACAGCCAACTGTGAGCCGGTTGTCTAGAAAATGTGGGAGTCTCGACGTCTCACAACCCTATGGGCTTCCACGCCCTGTTACAGGGATAGCTTTACCTTTTTGCAATTCATACCTCGTGTGAATTTATTCATTTTAAGATTTAAAGCTGTCGCGTCGGTGACTCTTAAGAGTTCTGTGTTCTGAAATGTGACTCCTTGTGGTCTAGTATTTTACTGATGTTTCGGAGGAACGTACTGACTCCATCTTCGTGCCTCGAATACCCTCAGAGTCGAGGCAGTATGCGCCTTTGAAAGGTCGGGAAAGGTCTACTGGACTACACGTCGTCATGTCGCAGACGGCAGCACTCTTCGGTATTTTATGCTTATTTATTGTAAAGTAGGAGTGCGCGGTAGACTTACTTGTCCAGTTCACCTAGAATAAGACACGTTCGGGATTAGAGTATCACTTCCTTCTCACACAGTAGCAACATTTTCTTTTCTTGTAGTCTTAAGTAATCAGAAGGTCGTGGATGTTTTGCGTGCCATTAAACGACATTCGCAACTCATTCTGCCGGAACGCGTCTGTTTGGTCGTCGCTGTATACTTTTACAAAATTCTTTAGAATCAAGATGTTTTATGGGTTTTCTAGACTGTTGCGTCGGTGCGGTGTATGCTCCCGCAGCTGAATCATGCCGGTGTAAGTATTGTTTGTTTGTTATTTGTTTAGTTCTTAGATATATAGTTGCTGATAGTTTCGATGAGAATATACCAGATCGTAAACACAGAATATCCATAAATGATTGATACAATTTCAGGGATAAAATACGAAGAAAGACCAGAGAATACCCATACGAGTATATAACCGGTATTAGCGGAAAGTCAAACCCTCAAAGATTTTAAAATTTGCGGTATATCTCCATATTACTTATCTTTACTGCCAGGCTCCGCAATTTTCAGAAATTACGTCTCCCGCAGAGAAGAGCTTTTGCCTGATTGAGTACGCGAAAACAAATTCGTGCACCAGTGTTTAGCGGGCTTTCAGGAAACGGTTTCTCACGAATCCACTTCCTCGAGCATCGATACAGAGGTGGTCTGACAACTCTGAAGACCAGGGATGCATCTGTAAGAAGAGAAGCAGTGGCCGTCCTCATGTGAGTGATGAGTGTATGGCAGGTGGACGCCACTTCCAATCGAAGTGCAAGGGAAACCGTGAGTTACAGATCCCGAAAACGACTGTGTGGCAAGTTCAGCGCAGCCGGGTTCGCATGAAACCTTACAGTGCCACGCTATTGAACCGCAGGACTGGGAGAGCTAGAGCTGCAGATGTAAAGTGGAGGAAGTGGTTTCCTCGCTCTCCCGATCTCAATCCATGTGACTTCTTTCTGTGGCGTTATGCAAAGGAACAAATATTTGTGCCGCTTGTACCACTGGAGTTGAGAATTACCGCAACTATGGAGACAATTGACAGGAACATGTTAGAAGGAGCATGGGATGAGCTGGATTACAGACTGGACATTTGTCAGGTCACGAATGGAGCTCACATTGAGCATCTTTAGGGTATGTAAATCTTTATCGTTCAGATGGCACTAGTTACAACTGTATAGCTGTAATACTTACCTTGGTATAACAAATTAAAAGTGAATCAATCACCGACGGACATTCTGTATTATGTGTAACGAGGTTTAAATATTATCGAACAATGGAGATGGTCTCAGCGGACTTCTCCTTACCAGTGCGTGAAAATGGATCCGTTTCAGTGCCCCCCCCCACCGCTTTGTGCGTTGTCTCCATTCCCAACAAGGGCTTTATTATTGCGAGTTTCCTTCGGAATATCTTCCACGGCGCAGTGTCTCAGCATCTGATCCATAGGGCCACGTTGCGGCCCGCAGAGCCCGGACAGTGCGGCTGTACGGGCAGCACCTCGACAATGTCTGGCTTTTTTCCGAGCTTGTGATATTAGCACTGTCATTGGGTGTGAAAGTTGTGGAAAGGTTGCAAAATGTAAAGTTGTCCCTGGGCTTGATTAAATAAGCACCACGTCATGGATAGGTATGCGGGAGAGACGGTGTAGCTCCACCATTTTTGGCCTTGGCGCTAGTTGGAGGTGAGTGTCAGCTTCACGCCCCAGCCGCTTTACTTCCGAGGAAAGAGCCCCCAGTACCCACCGTACTTGAGGCTGGTTGGGCCCCAGAGCCGAGAGATAAAAGAGTGATTGGCTATGTAGTGCATGGAAAGGGTACATACTTTTAGTATGGCCTGTATTGATAATGTTCCAAGACCGTATATACGATCATCTCAGGAATGTATCCCCGGTGTTTACATAGACATTCCTGTGTTGTGGCACAATTATGTAGTTTCTTATGCGATTTCCTTCCTGTCTGTCTGTCTCTGTATCCCGGGCCCTAATAACTTTTGAGTGCCTGAACCAGCCTTTATGAAACTTCCTATGTACGATTATATCATGGCACCTCAGGCCATCTCAACGGTGTACTTCGTAAATTCCTCCCATCCGTCTATGTGTCTATATGTGTATCCCTCATATCGTTGCAAGGCAACGGCTCGATTAAGTGTATCCATTTCTGTGCTAGGCAACGGCTTGGTAAACACGTTCTAGCGGCAGTACATACACGTGACAGTGGCGGAATTGTTGGACCTGTCGTTTTCTCTGCGGTCTGTGCATTATCAATGGGGAGTCTGAGGGTCTACACAGTATCCCCCTATCGTTGCTAAGCAACAACTTTATAAAGGCGTTCACGCGGCCTCGTTTTCTATGCGGTCCTTGTCGTAGCAAAGGAAAGTAGGCGATTCATTCTTCCCAGAACTTCTTTTGATTACTCCTGTTGAAGATATATTTGCACTTGGGTTTGGCACAGAATCTTTTGCACAGTGTGCTCAGCTTGCGGACGGAAGAGACGAAGTTCAGATGCGGGCTTATCGAATAATCAGAAGCAGACAGCCGACACGTAATAGTCCTCAAACTTTGGGACCGGGCAGGAGATTGCCGCCGCAAGAAGACAGCGCGCTACGAAATGCTGCACGGGATGACTTGGGAGACCGAAGCATCATCTGGCTGAGTGGCGGAAACTATATTGTGACCTCGGAAAGAAGGAGCCTGGTCCATGGGGTTGGATATTAGTGAGGCAGTGAGACGGATACGTGTTGGGACACCGCTATGGCTTAGCGACCGCTGTTGTTTCATAACTACTAACTCGCACGGCGGAGCTGAACTTTGAACATAATTTAAGTTGTTCTTTATCTTTCTAGGAAGAAGTAAACTCTCCTCAGTTTTTGTTATTCTGATACCACTAATGAGTGAATTCTTGCGAGTTTGGGAAGCTCCATGACCCAGAAGAAAGAGTTTACAAACTTACACTTCCCTCTCCTTACCCTTAGGGCTAAACTTCTCCCGCTGTTATGATTACAAGCTTGGTAACACCATCTGTGTGGGTCCGTTTGTCCAAGGTTTATAACTATCTTTTGGTTCCCGATGTTCAGCCCTCCAGCAGGGCAAACATTCCCGACATTGATATTTACTGAGAGAGCTTCTGTCTATAAGAATTCGGAAGTATGATTACATTTTGTCACATGTATGAGTGACTATAGACAGGGTTGGTGTGGTAATAGATCGTAACTACAAGTACAAGTACCTATAGCGCTATCGCTAATTCATGCCCTTTAAAAATCACTACAGCACGTACTAGGTCTTCTCAGTCTGCTGTATCTTCACCGGTTGTCACCTGGTAACGGCTTCCAAAGCCGTATGTCGCTGAAGTTATCTGTACACGACCTGACTGGCCAGCGACTGGCTCACAACTAATTAAACTCTACGCTTGTCGACGATGACCTGCATACCGATTCCTGCAGTCTATTGGTGCATGTTAGGAATCTTTTGCCCAACAACGGACGTTGTTTTCGGAGTTATTACTTAGCCCTGTGGCCGTTAATTTTGAGTATCCGTTCATTTCCTCACTGCAGCTATTTTAAAATGTGTCATGTCCAGTTATGTTTTCTCCGTTCTCGCTGTTACCCTAACTTGTGCTCTTCGTCAAAGCGGGAAAGTTTCTCATGATTTTAGTCTGTACGTGTAATAGTCGGTATGGCAATTGGCTACGGCGTAGACGACCGATGGGTCGGAATTCGAGTCCCAGTAGGATCTCCATATCGTCCATACCGGCTTTGGGGCCCACCCAGCCTCCTATCCAGTGGGTACAAGGGGCTCTTTCCCCGGTGGTAAAGAGGCAGGGGCGTGAAACTGACTACTCACCTCCAACTAGTGCCGAGGTCAAGAAAATGTGGATCTATATCTCCACTCCCACATGCGCCTTCATGGCGTGGTGCTTAATTAGTTAAGTACAGGGGACAGCTTTACTTTACATGTTTACTTATATCTCCCCATTCTTTGGCATCAAGTAGGCGCATTTATGTAAATTCGTTATTCAATTGTATTAACATATAAAACAATTTCTTTTTCTACTTCAAGTATTTTTGACTGGGATTTTATGCATTTGGTGGTTAGAGTTTTGTTTGGAAAATTCATGCGTGTATAATTTGGCATCAGTCTAACTGGATAAATTTTTATTAATTCGCTTAGTGGGGGGTGGAGTCCAGCTGCATCCACTCAGCACGGCAGCCATTGATTGGCCTATTTTACCTCCCCCGGGTGATTATGATGTTAGAGAATTTGGTGGAATGAGGATTGTTAGGGGAAATCGAAGTGCTGGGAGAAGTTATAAAAAATACCCGCCCCAGCTCCACTTTGTCCACCACAAATCCCACTTGACCAGACCCGGGATCGAACCCGGGCCGCCACGTTGGGAAGCCAGCGACTAACGGCTTGAGCTATGGCGCAGCCTAATCTAACTGGATACTTAATGGAAAATACATTTACACTACAAATTAGTAACTTTGTTGTACATATATGGGCCATGCATTAGAAGCTGGCTACTCGGTTGCGCGCACGTAAGAAACGAGAAAGTATGGCACGGAAGTAGTGTGGCGGTTGTTGCAGCTTCATTACCGGTGGGAGAGTGACGCACTGTGGGTGAGGCTACACCCTATCGTCTTTAGTGCATTCTTTTGAGAACGGCAAGCCTGAAGCCACGGACATTATTTAGGCCTGTACGTACCGTCAGCATGATTTGCACTATTTTATAGAGGTTCATCCTATTCGTGTAAATAGGTAATAAAGCCTTTTCCCCTGTCGTATAAAATGGACCGATAATTATTTCACAATATCTATTTTAAACCTTCTGTGATTTTAAGCGTGGTAACTCATGAAAGGGATCTGAAGGTTCAACTAAGGACAAGAAATGCGCACAGGTAACTGGAATAAACTAGAGATCAGTACAATATACGTATATACGAAGGCTATTCACATATTCACAAAGTAATCTCCGGTGAGCTGTTAACAAAACAAGCATGAGAAAATTTATATTATATACAAAAAAATGCGTTCACGTTTAAGCTGCATCTCAGTTTAGTCACCGCCGGAATCGATGCACTCGTCGCATCGGGAATAAGTTTTTGTGTATTTGTTTCAAAGAAGTCTGCCGCCCGTGATTAATCATAAATGTGAATGTACTGTTGTCGCGAATTTATCAGTTTCTGATCCGTTGGGATGTGCTGTCGGATCATAAACGTGAACGTACTGTTGTTGCTGATTTATCCGCTTTTGATCCGTTTGGATGTACTGTCGGATCATGTACATGGACGCACTGTTGTCGCGAAGTTTTCTGTTTGTGATCCGTATACGGGTTTACAGCAATACTTCGTTCTAGGACTCCGTTTCTCTGCAGTTTGTCCGCCCTTCCCACCTCTGAGTGCGGAGCTTCACCTCCATTTCCCCGCACTTAACAGCACCATGATAGCGTTCACGTTAACCCGATACCATACACACAGAAAAGGCGTGAGCTTGGTCTGGTGCGGGACCTTCATATCCGGTCTTCCTGTACTTCTCGACAGTCCCGTGATGCACTTCAGGGGTTGCTGGATGCTCTATCCATAGGAGGGTTTGAACTTCACATTCACTCTGTCAGTCAATTGGATTTGAAAAGGGGTAGGGGGAACGAGACAGGATTAATTGCTTCTTATCGCAGGCACTTGAACTCATAACTTTTCCTTGTTTCCTGGAGCGCTACTCTATTTTTCAATAAAAATTCTTCAATCTCAGTTAATTTCAATTGGATATTTCTTTCTCTTTTTTTGTGGAACAAAACTTATTTCTCGCCACTAATATTATAATTCCTTTTTATTTCTCCGTTTTGTTCTTCGAACTCTTCAGGCGAGGGACATGAAATGAAGTGAACGTGCGAGAAGAGGAATGAGCAGAAAGTAACGAATAAGTTCCCTTTATGAACCGCATGTTCACGGTGAGCTACCGCCTGCTTTGGGAATGGCTTGCGTTCAGTGCTACACATGCCCTCATTGCTGAGTGACAGTAATTCTACGCACGCACGCACACACACATGCGTGTACATTATTTTAAAAATATGCATAATAAAATAGTATATGAGAGAGGTTGCCTAGGTAGCTGGAAATTCAATATACGCATTTTCCGTGTGCAAATTTCCATTTATAATTGTTCTGGCAGTTGATTTGTTGCAACAAGACCCTACTGTTACAAACCTAATGGCACTACACATGCCGCACCTTTTAGCGTCAAGGTTTGTTTGTCCCTGTAGTTCAGTTAATATTCGCATTATCCAGAAAAGTTCAGAGTAAAACGCGTAGTCCTTATTAAGATCCATTTTATGCTGTACCAGTCTTCTGTACAGTCAACCGTTTTTGAAGAAACTGATGAAATTGCTTCGAGCTTAATATGAAGTAGGTGTTAAGTTTGACGCTACGTGAACAATACCACAACAACGTGGGGCACGTTCACACACAAACTCCGTGGTCTGTAGTCCGCAAGCGAACTATACCGACCGAGCGACCGCCGCTTGTCAGCAAAGTTAGTGCCAACTTTAGCGGATAGAGGCTGTCACGTGGTCAGAGCAACCGATCCCCACGGCTGTTAATTTCGGTTTTCTAGACCGGACACCTTCACACACACAAAGTAAATATTAAGCACCTGATCTCTGTGCTTGTAAATACAAAACTACCTTCGAATTGCACACGAGTAAATGCGTGAATGATCATTTACACGACAGTTATCAATAAAATGCGCAAGACAGAATATATAAGAAGGACCCCCACACGGTGCATCGGTCCATGACTCTACTAACAACCACGATCTCAATCACAACATTAGACTATTTTCAGTCTTAGCGTAATTTCAAGACTATTTATAGAAATAAACTTATGAAGTATACACATAATTCGACGAGTCATTTAGCTTAAAGACGTATTAAAACAATTATTAATACACCTTTTCATAACTTTTGAATGAAGTTACGTTACATTAATAAATTTATTAATACTAATAGAGGGGGCACGCGGTAGCGTAGTCGGTTGAGGCACTATGCTACAAGCCGGAAGGTCGCGGGTTCAAGTCCCAATGAGGTCATTGGATTTTTTTCCATTGACCTAATCCTTCCAGCCGCACTATGGCCCTGGTGTCGACTCAGCCTCTAACAGAAATGAGTACCAGGAATTAATTAAATAATTTTCCTGGGGAATAAAGCGTGGCCGGCGCGTAAGGCTGACAACCTTACCGCCATCTGTGAGCCGATTGTCTAGATAATGTGGGACCCTCAACGTCTCACAACCATATGGGCCTTCACGGCATGTTAAGGGATAGCTTTACCTTTGCTATTAATACTAATAGCAATTCCTGAAATAATAGGTTCTAATTATTTTAATTCTAAACAACAACTGCGCATCAGTAGGTTTTTACGTATATCATTTAACATTCTCCAAAGGTGTATTCGCTATAATAATAACACCAGCAACAGGCTGTAAATTGTGGATCCATATTAACACAACGCAATTCAAGTACTTAAATTTGTTCTTCCTGTAATTCACCTGATGATGGCTTAGAAGAGGCCGAAACATGTAGCGTACACCTTCGCATACTAACCAAATAATAGAGATACAGTAGTGTCTATTTTGTCTTCATCTTGAAGATACTTTTTGTGTTGTGTTGACGGCTAATTTACACTAGTAAAGTAAACTTGTTCTAGTTTTAAATGTAACTTATAGTTTGAAGTATGCGAATACACCGACGGACGGTCACACCATCCTTACCCCGAATTTATTTACTTCGTTCAAAGTAAGCATAAAGAAGTGTTCCTCAGAAGTTCGCACTAGTCTTCTCTTCACTCTCCAGCAGGGAGACGTGTAAGAAATCTGTCACTAGTTTTTAGGAACTCCCTTACCGTTTTGACGTCCATAATCCATCCATCATTCTGGTACGCTGTAGGCCTAAAGATTTTCTGTAAGTAACAACGTGCTGAGCCGGTCACGGTAGCCGAGCGGTCTAAGGCATGTACTGTCTTCGCTCACTTGGAAACCGGGATCGTGGGTGCGAATCCCACTCTGGGCATGGGTGTTTAGTTTGTGTGTGTGCGTTTTTCTGTGTTTGTCTACAGGTAGAGGCCTTGCGACGAGCTGATCACCCGCCCAAGGAGTCCTACCGAATGTGTAAGATCTAGACAAAAACCGAAGTTCATGGAGGTAGGCCTAGGCCCACTGGAGCTGTGGTGCCAAGGGAACAAAAAACAACATGCTGTTGAGTGAGAATAGCTCAACTGGTATAGCGACGGGCTACGGGTTGTATGACCGGGGTTTGATTCCTGGCAAGGGAACGAGATTTCATTCTTCTCCACTGCATACAAACCGGCTTTGATTCCCACCCATCCCCCCATCCGATTGGTATCTAGAGGCTTTTTCCCTGGAGGTAAAGCGGCCGGAACCTGACGCTGACCACTCACCTCCATATGCTGGCGAGGTTAAGAATAGCGGAGCTATACCTCCACTCCCTATACATCTTCTTGGCATGGTGCTTAACTAATTAAGATTAGGGAATACTTTACCTTTAACTTTGCCCTTAAGTACACATTAGTTTTCGCATTAAACGAAAATTATCTCAAAATGTTTACGTGGTTCTGATATGTGTGTTGTTCATTCAGGTCAGATGTACCGTGCGTAGACATTAAAGCGTCGTTCTTTTCACAGTCCCTTATTCAGATACGACCTAGAACTTCGGTATTTTTCGTGTACATTTTCAATACTGCCTGCTCTTTTCCACAGTTCCTTAACTTTATTGAACTATAAATATACAAAAAGTAAGGTAAAAATATTCCTGTAACAAGCCGTGCAGTTCCATAGGGCTGTGGGACGTCGAGGCTGTCACATTTTCTAGACAGTCGGCTCACAGATGGGAGATTTTCAGTCTTAAGCTCTGGTCGCACTTTACCCCCAGGAAGATTCCAATTCTCATTTCTGTTATAGTCTGAGTCGAGCCCAGGGCCATAGCGCGGAGGAAAGGACTATGTCAATTGTAAAATCCAATGACCTCATCGGGAATCGAAACAGCGACCTTGTGGCTTGTAGCATAGTGCCTCAGTCAACTGCGCTACCGCGATACCTGTTTGAAATCGAAATTCTGTGGGGAATATTTGGACCTAAAGAAGGAGGAAGCAACGGTATGACTGAGACAATTACACACTCCTCATTTCCATGACTTTTACACCCCACGAGACATTAGCGAGGTCAAATGAAAGTGGTTTAGGTGTTAGATTCGAAATGAAAACAAGGCTTTGTTCTGGAAATCTCAGGAGATTGGTAGGCTGGATTCGGCTGATGTAGAATGGAGATCTGAGTAATTTCGGGTTTTTCTCAGCACGGTAATAAACCGCCCGGTTCCTTAGAAGCATGGAATTTGTTGTAGGATTTGCGGTGCTCACAGCGGTGGTTATGAAGAATTCTTTCTTCTTGGATAAAACACCATGTAGTCCGTTGAAAGTCAACCGACGTCTTGGAGGAACATATCTCCTTCTTCTTCAGGGTCGTAGAATAATCTAAGCAAGAAACCAGCGTGAAGCAGGTAGCAAGCAGTGCTTTTGTACGGTGCCTGCAGGTTGCCAATAGTCGACTTGAGTCTTTCTAACTTGCTGTGAGTATTGGAGGGCCCTGTTAATGAAATATTCCATAAATTCGAATCTTATTGAAAGTTCAGGATACAAATTATTCCCTCTCTCATCCGAGCACTCAGGTGTAGTGTTCCCAGCAATGAAGAAAGGAGATTCGAGATCTTGCAACCTGATCGATTTCCCTGAAAGCCGAGCTCTAACGGTGAACCCATCTGACGCGTGTTCAGTCGTCTTGCTAAGAGCATTGAAATATTAATGACGTTTGCCGATCGTGTATTTCATTAGCATTATTCGCAAAGCTGTCAGTCATGCCAGTTCTCAGACCGTCGCCTTTGTTCGCAGTGCAAAGAGTATGCAAATGCAGACAACATTGCAAGGTGGACGGATGTGTTCATATGTGTTCAGCAAGCCTTCATCGCTAGTGCTGAGAAATTTGCAGGCCAGACACAGCCGTTAACAAGTGTTGAGCGCTTTGTAGGCTAGACGAAAGCGTTAACAGTCGTTGAGTACGTGGCAGGCTCAATTTGCAGGCCAGACGCGGTCTTTAACAAGTGTTGAGCGCTTTGTAGGCTAGACGAAAGCGTTAACAGTCGTTGAGTACGTGGCAGGCTCAATTTGCAGGCCAGACGCGGTCTTTAACAAGTGTTGAGCGCTTTGTAGGCTAGACGAAAGCGTTAACAGTCGTTGAGTACGTGGCAGGCTCAGTTTTAACTTTGCAAGTGCATGCTTATAGTGTTTCTATTCCCTCGGTATCAACAGCATTTTTACAGATCCAACTGTCATGTGAGAAAATAGTAAAATGCTTTAATTCATGCACACAAACCTCAATTGCTATGTGGTTTAAGAACCAAACGGTGTTGGATCGCTTGAACAGTGTTGTCACGGGTTCAATCCCGCTCTGATTACGTGTGGATTTTTTTTGTGATTAACAATATGCTGTCATTTTGATATGTGCTTTTATGAGAAGAAAATAAGTGTTCGTAATTGCTAGCATTCCGTTAAATAAGCGACTCGAGAAGCAACTGATTACACTGACCCACTGATATTTATAATTATGAATCGAAATGTGATGGCTCAAGAGTTCACCGAAAAAACATACGTAAGCAAACTCTTAGCCAGACATATAACTGAATAACTAAATTATAATTGCTTCACCGGCCGAGGGTCTCCGTGCTTTTATGGAATACGACGGCTCATTGCTGTGTTCACAAAGCCCTTCATCGGACTCTGTCCTGAGGCAGTTGATTCCAGTCCACGTCTCTACATTATATTTCTTGTCAGACCTTTTTTCCTTATTTTAAAAATAAAAGGAGACTTATGAGATCATTGTGTCCTTATATCGATGCTCAGGTGTCCCAAGTAATCTTCACCCATGTATGCCACATTTCTTTCGCGTTTTCAAGCCCTTGATTCAATAATCCTAGCAATAGATCTATGAAAGGAGGATCAGGATTAAGCAAGCTACGGTCCGTGGTTCGGTTCCGCTCTTCACCAGCTTTTCCTTCGACCTCAGCAGCTAGCGTAAGAAATTTGTGTGTAATATTTACTTATCCACTTTATCAAAATAAAATAAACCATAATTATTATTGTTAGATCTACATATGTTATTGAACGCAGCTGGAATGCAGAAGCGGCACATGTCACGGGTAAGTAGAGTAATTTTATTAGCAAACTGCGTGAATTTTGTAGACGGTTTGAATAAAGTACAGAATGAATTCACCCTTTGAACTGCGAAGTGATAAAGGCCTGAAAGAAAAATTGAATTCTGTAAAGTGTGCTAACTGTTTTTGACTGGCTTTTTATTTCAAATTCAGTAATTTCAAAATATTTGGATAAAAACTGTTATCAATTTTTGCATCTACTTACAACTGTGAACTGTGAATAAACCAGATTCAAGAGTATGGGTGATAGATGAATATTCGGGCGTATTTTTCTGTATTTCAACGTCAACATTTGCACAAAATATTGAGAAACGTATCAGCAGCTGTAGGCATCATCGTCTGTCGCATTGATTTTGCGAGTTCTGATAGTAAATCGTGACGTTTAAACAGTTTCCATGTTTATTGATTTTTGAAGGTACTTAAACATGGTCGTTTCTATATTCGCATAAAGTGACCTCTTCTCGGCTTAGCAAAAACATACAGGTATTATTCCATTTATGTGACAGGTGTGTTCCAGAAAAGGAAAAAGAAGTCACAAAGGGTGAAATCGCATAAATGGAAAATAACTTTCCCATTTCCCTTCGCATTCCACCTCCGTAAAAACAAACAAAACACTCCGTGGCCTGTAGTCCGCAAGCGAACTATACCGACCGAGCGACCTCCGCTTGTCGGCGAAGTTAGTGCAAACTTTTGCGGATAGAGGGTGTCACGTGGTCAGAGCAACGGATCCCCACGGTCGTTAATCTCGGTATTTTAGTCCGGGGCCGCTACTTCCTTGAAGTAGCTCCTCAGTTATCCTCATGAGGCTCAGTGTACACCGTTCCAGACCCACTGCTTATCAGAAAATGTGATAGCGCTGAGAATTGAACCCGGAGCCTCTGGACCTGTAGCCAGGAACTGTGACCGCTAGACCTCCGTAAACCCCCACAATATTCTACTTCGTCGTCTCTCCTTCTCTGCCGAGCGGCCAGCAGGCCATTTGCTTTAAAGCGAGCGCTGTTGATCCAAAACGATCTCAATTATTTGATCGCATTAAAACTCACGAAGTTATGGGAAGAACCAATCGCCTGCTTTTCTTTGATACTACACGACCGAATTGAAAATGACGCGTCGAGCAATTCTATTGTCGCATGTGTATTCGTTGGTGCCGTAACGTTTTTACCGAGCCGTTGCCTAGCAATAGTAGGAGGTATACACATACAGACACACATACTAATGGGAGGGATTTACGAAGTACGCCATTGAGGTGGGCTCAACTGCTATGATATACTTACCGAGTTTCATGAAGACTGGTTCAGGCATTCAGAAGTTAATGGGAGATTCACATACACAGACAGCAAGGTGATCTCATAAGCCTCCTTTTATTTTTAAAAATAAGGGAAGTAGGCTAAAACTCGCATTTTATCTGACTCGTATATAACCGTGAGTACGGGTGTAACATCTCATTCAGCCCTTGCACGAAAATTCTTACCCAACATTCTTTGCCTTCTGTTAGCTCACACAAGTATACTGCAGGTAAAATTCACTTCTTGTCTTCTTATACATGGCACTGACTGATAGTGCATACTTTATTTTATAAATTCTGTGTTGTTTTTCATGCAATTAAGTGTTATTTATACATTTCTTAAACGAAGGCGCCAGGATAGCATAGTCGGTATAGCGACTGCCTACGGTCCGGACGACCAAGGGGTCGGAGTTTGAGTCCCAGTAGGATCAAGAATTTTCTCTTCTTCACGTCATCCAGACCGGCTCCTATCCAATGGGTACGGGCGGCTCTTTCCCGGGGGTAAAGCGGCCGGGGTATGAATCTAACCACTCTCCTCCAACTAGTGCCGATGTCAAGAAAGTGTGGATCTATACATCTATTCCCTCATACGCCTTTCATGGCGTAGCGCTTAATTGGTTAAGCACAGGGACAGCTTTACTTTTTTTTACCTTACATTTCTTAAACTCTTGCTTAGTGGCAAGGATGCCATTGAGCACCGTGCCGCCACCTGTCCATTGCTTACAGTTTGGCGCAAAGCAAACTGGACATCTTCACTGATACATGAAAGTTGGAAGAGGTGTGGCGATCACAAAACAGCCTCAAGGATTATCATTGAGGGAATACATCAAAGTGCATGATAATTTGTCCTTTATATACTGCATGGGGGTAATTAACGCCTCAAACTGCTGTTGAATCACTACACCACAATGGCACCTCTTTAAGACCTGACTTACTTGCGTCTCTTAGCTCATAGCTCGTACCCTTCTCCTTTCGATTTGCTCGTCTCTTTGCAAAGAACTGTCTCCGTTATTACGCATGTGTTGGTGTGTCCTTTATCTTTGCTTTATGAATCTTGTCCTGCCCCCAAAGGTGAAAAATTCTCTGTTCGCAGTTGCATTCGAAACAAGGTTCGGAAATGAGCTGTGCTCTGTGGGCCTAGTACAAATCAGACTTCTTTTTTCATATTGTCGTTGGGAACAGGATATATAAGTCTTGTCAAATGTGTTTTTATTGTAGCCAGTTGAAGGCATTTTGAGAAAGGGTGTTGAGGAGAATATTTGGACCAAAGAGCGATGAAGTCCCAGGAGGTCCGAGAAAACTACATAATGAAGAGCTTCATAACTTGTACTCTTCTCCAAGTATCATTAGAATGATCAAGTCAAGGAGGATGCATGTAGCACGAATGGAGGAGACGAGGAATGCGTATAGGGTATTGGTGGGAAAGCCAGAAGGAAAGAGACCACAGGGCAGACCAAGGCGTAGGTGGGTGTACAATATTCGAATGGATCTTAGAGAGATAGGATGGGATGGTATGGATTGGATAGATGTGGCTCAGGATAGGGACCAGTGGAGGGCTCTTGTGAACACGGTGATGAACCTTCGGGTTCCATAAAATGCTGGGAATTTCTTGAGTAGCTGCAGAATTGGCGGCTCCTCAAGAAGGGCTCAGCTCCATGGGTAAGTAAGTAAAGTAAGTTGAAGGTATTGCCATTTTTGTCTTATTTTCCTAAAGTAGCCCGTTGAAAGACCGCTATCTACAGAGGACAACACACACATCCATGCCTCGAGTGGGATTCGAAACTACGATCCCAGCATTGGAACGAACAGCGACAGCTCATGCCTTAGACCGCGCGGCCACTGTAATCAGCATAGAAATGGTCTTCAGACTTATAAAGATGGCAACTTATTGATTAACGCGAGGCCTAGTACATTGAACATTATTTCTCTTTGTGCTCAGTAAAATCGTTTACGAAGACCACTTGTTTTTAAATTAAGGAGTCATGGGGAGTTTAATTAAGGGGAGTGCAGGAACCAGGCCTCCTACAAGAACGAACCTTGAACGATCTGGGTCACGGCGCATAAGTGGAGGTAGTTTAAGTACAAAAAACGCGTAAATTGATGTATAGGCCTGCCTCTTAATTATCTTGAGCGTTGAAGGGAATGTTGGTAATATTAGTCGCCCCTGCATAAGACGTGCATGCCTTTCTTTGAGGCAGGATGAAGAGGGATACATTTTTTGTAAGGTTGCAGGCATGCTCAGCGATATTGTTTTGGTAACGCTAAGTTAGACGCGGCCGGTCACGGTAGCCCAGCGGTCTAAGGCATGTACTGTCTTCGCTCGCTTGGAAACCGGGATCGTGGGTTCGAATCCCACTCAGGGCATGGATGTTTAGTTTGTGTACAGGTAGAGGCCTTGCGACGAGCTGATCACCCGCCCAAGGAGTCCTACCGAACGTGTAATATCTAGAAAAACCGAAGTGAACGGAGAAGTTCATGGAGGTAGGCCTAGGCCCACTGGGGCTGTAGTGCCAAGGGAAAAAAAAAGTTAGACGCGACTGATTACGTCAGGGAGTGACATATGTAAGCCTGTTGCTTATATTTTCACCGCCTAGGTGGTCTCGTGGTTAGAGCTCCTGACTACAGACCCCGAGGTCTGGGTTCGATTCCCGGCGCTACCAGATTTTTCTGAGAAGTATTGGGTCTGGAACGGCGTCCACTCAGCCTCGTGATGACAATTGAGGAGCTATTTCAAGGAAATATCGGAACCGGTCTAGAAAACCGAAATTAACGGCCATGGGGTTTCGTTGTGCTGACTACGCGACACTCTCTGTCCGCTAAAGCTGGCACTGACTTCTCCGATAAGCGGCGTTCTCTCGGTCGGTGTAATTCGCTTGCGGTCTAAAACCACAGAGTTTGCTTGTTCTTTTATTTTTGTTGCTTTTATACTTTCCTTGCAGTACATGCAGCCTAATGTCTGAGCTTAACGGGCAGCTCGTAATTGGTCCTAACGTTTCATCTCCAAACCTTACGACTGAAGGTTCTTCTTTAACGATATTGGTCAGCTGAGGTCTTTTTTTTTTATTTATTTATTGGCTGCTTCAAGATGTGAGCAAAATGTTACAAAGACTAGTTCGCTTGAACTAACAATCTGTTTTAATTTGGCACTAAGTTACTAAGATTATATGAAGTTAAGTTCGCCCATAGGGTCCCTTATCTGTCGGGCTGCTTGGCTAGTTCGTAAGGTTTGGTCCGTTTGCGTCGCCTGGCTAGGTTTCCCACATTTAGGAGCCTGGACGCTTCTTCATTGACGTGTTGTCGAAGTCGGTTTTCGTGTGAGGTGGCGTATCTTGCAATAATGGATGCGACTGTTTCGACACCGAGGTCTCGATGGAGGTCCCTGTTGCGTACATACCAGGGCGCATCTGCTATGCGTCTTAGTACTTTGTTCTGGTATCGCTGGATTACTTCGATGTTGAATTTTTTCGCACATCCCCATAGTTGGACGCCATATGTCCAGACTGATCGCAGCATTTGTTTATACAGGAGCAGCTTGTTGTACATTGACAATTCTGATCGACGTCCGATCAGCCAGTACATGATCAGCTGAGTGAGTTGACAAGGGGGTTGTATTATTTCGAGATATTAACCCAGCATTTGATTTGAGGAGTTAAGAGTAAATACGAATTAATTCAAACAGGAAAGCTGGTCTCTGTGCAGAGGTTCGAACATTTGACCTCCAGGTTATTAATAATAGCCATTACATTGCGATGCTCGGTATGGCAGTTATGCATTGAAAATTGCCATGGGAATTTTACTTTTACTCATATTGGTTCATTAGAAACTCCTGCTTTCTGTATTTTAGTTAACTGGGTCTCTGTTCTTGTGTCTTGTCAGTGCAACAAGCAAAGAGCAAAGAACAGTCAGCAGACGATCTGACTACGGGCTGGACCCCTCAGATTGGGCGCCACATCGTCCCTATCGGTTCTAGGCCTCGGCCAGCCTCCTATCCTTCGAATAACGAGTTCTCTCTCCCCGGCGGTAAAGCGACTTTTCCGTGAAGCAGCCCACAGACCGCCGTCTGGTGTCGAGGCCCATCATGCGAGCTTTAATTCGCTGTACCTTATATTTCTACTTATGATGCTTAGACCTTAATAAATGAGCTCAAAGTGTTTTTTTTTTTTTTTTCCTTTCCGCACCGATTTCTGTTTAAACCACGTCCTTCTGATAATGCATTTCCATTGTAATGTAGAAGCCGAAACCGCTCACAGGTGGCGGGACAAGTCTAGAGAGCAGAAGAGTCAGCGTTTGGGGCGTTACAGGTCCTGTCTCCGCCGATCAAAATGGCCTCGCGGTCTGAGGCATGAACTGTCTTCACTCGCTCGGACGCTGAGATCGTGGTTTCGAATCCCGCTTGAGGCATGGATATCTGTGTGCTTTTATTCTGCGTTTGTACTGTCCTTTGTGCAGGTAACGGTCTTGCGACGGGCTGATCCCTCGTGCAAGGAGTCCTACCGCCTGTGTAAACGACAAGAAACTGAAAAAGAGGCCAAGGTCCAACAAAGGGCTGTAGAGCCATATGTAGATAGATAGGTCCTATGCCCTGTGTAGTATAGTAGACATTTACTGTTCTAAAATATCCAAGCTTTCTGGTCTAGGTATCCTAGGTTCAAAGTACAATTTAATACAGTGGGTAAGACCTGCTTACCATTATGTTCTCATGAGGCTGCAAATCCTCGTAGCTACGTTCGAAAAATGTGTTTGAGGAGTAGGGAAGACGTATTTCTATTTGTTCGCATTCTGACAAAACTTTCTCAGGAATAGAGCAGTTTGCTTGAATATGATGCTTATGATGATCACAGAGAATGCGTTTTTCCTCAGAGATGCTCGGCTTTCCCACAAGACGCTGAACCAATTTCTCCATGAAACATCCTTCAGAGTCGTCTTGAAGCGTCTCTGTGCACGTATCGTGGAGCTTGATGGAACCTCGTTACATTGTTCTAATGGAAGCCACGTCGTTTCGAGATTGATCAGTCTCTCTACCCCGATACGTTTATGTTTGCTCAAGCGAAACCACCGAGGAACTTAACTCGGCAGTACCGCGGTTAGGGAACCATACATTCTGACAAATCTCTTGTAATTTTCCTTAATTGTTCCAGAATGTTACATGGAAATTGTTTTAGGCATAGTCTGTCCTTTGCAGGTACACTTCCGATGTGACGCACGATATATCTCGGTAGTGAATTCTAAGAGATACCAGGAATACATATACACGTAGAAATATGATTGAGAAACTTCTTGATTTAAATTACAGCCGTTAGGAAGACACCAGAAGGGCCGCGCCATAGCGCAAGAGGTCAGTCGCTGGCTACTCGCCGCTGCGGCCCGGGTTCGATCCCGGGTCTGGTCAAGTGGGATTTGTGGTGTACAAAGTGGCGCTAGGGCGGGTTTCCTCCGAGTACTTCGGTTTCCCCTGCCAATCTTTATTTTACCAAATTCTCCAGGCTACAATAGGCCAATGAGCGGCCGCCATGGCGAGTGGACCCAGTTGGATTCCACCCCCACACTAAGCGAAGACACCAGAAAATATGTCAGTGGACTTAATTAATTCGCAGTGTGATACAAACCTCCTTCAGACATTTTATGAAACAAAACTATAAGATTTGTATTAATACTTACCGAAAGGTAACCTTCCTCAACTCGGGTCTCTTGGATTAAGAATGATTATATTTGGCCTACGTGTGTGCGCAAGCAGTTCTTCTGGTTATGATGAATAACAAAACGAAAAACGTGGCACAGATGTCGATGAATAGACATACAGGTGAAATTCATAACGACTGTGAATTCAAGTAAGCTCTTGCCCGGTCTAACGACGCTGTCCCAGTCAAAACGACACCAAACCTGCATCCAGGGTACACCATAGCTCAAGTAAGATGTGAGAAATTAGTAATAATATTTGTATTCTGAAACCCCATTAAATTTCTTTAACGTTCGTACTAATTTCATAAACAGATTGTGGTACTGGATATGGGAGCGCGAAGGGGGTGGTAACGGTACAGCACAAGTCAGCGAAGAGATAAGAATGCAGCAAAGTTTTAAATTCGGTAATTATATATCGGTTTTGTTATTACCAATATTCTTGGTGGTGCGTTTGACTTTAAATAAAATATGTATCGTCTTTATTGATTTAAGTAAAGGGCGGCCTACCTTAATAAAAAAATATCCGTTTGTCGCGTGCGATTTGAGTTCTAACCTCCTTCGGGACTTACATTCATTATTCATTAGTCACTGGCTTCCCACCGCGGCGACCCGGGTTCGATCCTGGGTCTGGTCAAGTGGGATTTGTGGTGGACAAAGTGGCGCTGGAGCCGGTCACGGTAGCCGAGCGGTCTAAGGCATGTACTGTCTTCGCTCGCTTGGAAACCGGGATCGTGGGTTCAAATCCCACTCAGGGCATGGATGTTTAGTTTGTATGTGTGCGTTTTTCTGTGTTTGTGTACAGGTAGAGGCCTTGCGACGAGCTGATCACCCGTCCAAGGAGTCCCACCGAATGTGTAAGATCAAGAAAAACCGAAGTGAACGGAGAAGTTCATGGAGGCAGGCCTAGGCCCACTGGGGCTGTAGTGCCAAGGAAAAGAAAAGTGGCGCTGGGGCAGGTTTTCTCCGAGTACTTCGGTTTCCCCTGCCAATCTTCATTCCACCAAATTCTCCATCATCATAATCACCCGGGGCAGGCTGCAGTAGGCCAATTAGTGGCCGCCGTGCCGAGTGGACCCAGTTAGACTCCACCCCCCACCAAGCGAATTAAAAGAAAATTACAATCATTACCGACACAAACCAGTTCCTTCGTTTCTTTGTTTCTTACGAATGAGTCCCAAGTTATGTGTTAGAAAAAAGAGCTACAAAACTCATGACATACAGTAATACATACTCGTATTTGTCATGCTTACAATGCTAATTAGGGATAGAGGAATGTTTTATTTATATCTCGTTGAATATTTGCCATATCAAACATCTGGAATAAAGTTATAAATCATTATGAGGCTTATGTGTTACTGGCCTAGCAGTTTCTTGTAAGTCTAAGATGAGCCTCTTCTGAGAAAATGATTTCGGTGTTACTGCTCTAAGTATGAAGATTGTACCCCGTCCTTCATATCTCTTATACATACCCTCCGTCAAAACGAATAACAAACCAAGAACACAAACAGAAAGGGTGAGATAATCTGTAGACGGAACGAAAGACAGAACACAAATGGCCGATGGGAGTGAGGTAAGTTCGCACGGGAGGAAACAAACCGAGAAGGAGACGGGTGGATGATAATTTGTGTAAATTCCTTCCCTGATACAGCATTACCAACTCATACATTATTAAATTTCTACTCCGTCATTCACATGTTTCAGACAAGTCTCAGTCGTCAAGAGTGATGCAAAATGTCATCACAGTGAGTTGCGATCCGTAAGCAGATGTGTTGGAGTTTCTTCTTATAGCAGTTAACTTCATTACACGACGAGCAAGGCAGAGTACGCGCGTGTTGGCATGATAAGCGGGTTACCGCACGCAGCCCATTTGAAATACCTGGAACTCTCATAAGAAAGAAATGGGACCTGGCGCGCAACCCCTCCCCCTCCAAGAGGAAGCAGTTTATTGTTCTACAGCCAGAGAAAACTTTGCCTACGTCCGCCGTAAATTAAGAAGTTTAGAACTTTAAACTGCCACCACCCTCCTGTCCCCTCGACACACGGAAAGGTACTGCCACTGTGCTCCAATCTTGGACTGACAACAACAACAACAACAACAACAACAACAACAACAACGACAACAACATCATCAACGAGAGCCGATGACGATTATTCACTTCAGAATCGTTCATCTTCCTTTTCCCTGTCTGAAACCTCAAGATGACACTTTGTCATTCTGAACGAAGAGTGTGGATTGAGTGTGTTTGTGTACAGAATGCTGAGGATGATGTAATAGTTGGCCCTCGGGTAAAGCTATTCCTGTAACAGGTCTTGGTGGCCCAAAGGGTTGTGAGGCGTCGAGGCTCCCATATTTTCTAGACAGTAGGCTCACAGCTGGCGGTGAAGTTGACAGCCTCTCTCGCTTGCCGCTCTTTACCCCAAAGAAGATTTCTGGTACTCATTTCTGTTAGAGGCTGAGTCTTTCCCAGGGCCGTAGTGCGGCTGGAAGAATTACGTCAGCTGAAAGATCTCCAATGACTTCATGGGAAATCGAACCCGCGAGCTTCAGACTTGTAGCATAGTGCCTCAACCACCTACCTATCCCGCGTGCCCACGTTGGCCCTCAGGACGGGGACAGTTATATGTATTGGCATGTTTTTGTGCATACTTTACCTGATATTGTTAGAATGGTTAAATGTGCTTTATTAAATGTTATAAATCTCAGTGAGACCTTTGATTTGTGTGATTTATGTGTTGTGCTAATTTTTTTTTTTGCGGTGAACCATTTTTTGAAAATTCGATAGAATTTAATTTTACTATCTATCTATGGCTCTACAGTCCTTTTGGTTGGACCGTAACCACTTTTTCAGTTTCTTAATCCTATACACAGTCGGTAGGACTGCTTGGACGGGGAATCAAACCGTCGCAAGACCGCTACCTACCCAGAATAAACGCACACAGACATCCATGCCTTGAGTGGGATTTGAATGCACGATCCCAGCTTTCGAGCGAACGAAGACAGCATGCCTAAGACTGTTAGGCCGTTGTGATCGGCATTTGTACTCCTCTGGGTTATTCAAATGAGATTGTCCTTGAAGCTCTTTGCGTAAATCTATAACATATTTAATTTCATTGCTTTCGCTATTACGTGGGTCGAACCATGCGAAGAGACACTAATCCTTTGTATTAAAGAAGATAATAACTTGTGATGTTGATATTATTTTTGTTATTATTAACCGTTATTTGCTGGTTTACAATTAACTTCTGATGATGTGATTTACAAAAGTGAAAGACTCCTTGCAACAGAACATAGAAGCCTACCGTTACACTCACAAAGATGCAGAGACCTCTACAGAATAGGACTGAACGCGCTTTGCAACAGAACATGGAAGCTTACCGTTACACTCACGAAGATGCTGAGATCTCTACAGAATAGGACTGAAGACGCTTTGCGACAGAACATAGAAGCTTACTGTTACACTCACGAAGATGCTGAGATCTCTACAGAATAGGACTGAAGACGCTTTGCGACAGAACATAGAAGCTTACTGTTACACTCACGAAGATGCAGAGACCTCTACAGAATAGGACTGAAGACGCTTTGCGGCAGAACATAGAAGCTTACCTTTACACTCACGGAGATGCAGAGACCTCTACAGAATAGTGTGGAAGGCGCTTTGCAACAGAAAGTAGAAGCCTACCATTACACTCACGGAGATGCAGAGACATCTACAGAATAGGACTGAAGACGCTTTGCAACAGAAAGTAAAAGCCTACCATTACACTCACGGAGATGCAGAGACATCTACAGAATAGGACTGAAGACGCTTTGCAACAGAAAGTAAAAGCCTACCATTACACTCACGGAGATGCAGAGACATCTACAGAATAGGACTGAAGACGCTTTGCAACAGAAAGTAAAAGCCTACCATTACACTCACGGAGATGCAGAGACATCTACAGAATAGGACAGGGCTTTAATACCAAGTAGCCCTATCGGCGAATAAGGAAACATATCGTGGAATCCCGTTTCAAGACAGCGTGCATCCCATCTCCACAGTTGTTCTGGGTGCAGCAGTTGGTTTGTCTGTGGCACGTCTCAGAAAGTCCTACTCATTTCGTATCGTTATAGTGCTGCTGCTCATCGTCAGGCGTTAAGAAGCTGTCACCGGTGGTTACAATTTATGACGTGCCGTCCAAATAACATTCGGAGGAGTTAATTATTTCTGATACTGCTTTCTCAGTGCGACAGTGGCCTAAGGCATTACTGGCGGTTCAGATTTGTTTTGAAGCACAAAGTACCCAACTTTGTTCTTATGTCAGATGAGTCTGATCTTTTGACACAAAGTGTATGACCTTACTCGACGGGTCTGGACTTATTTTGACATGCGCATTTCGAATCTGTCTTTCCAGTAAGTCCAGGAGTAGAATGTTGAAATAAGCTGGAGCTGTTTAATTTCAAACCATAACCTGTTCGCACTGTCCATAGTGTCTTGTTTTATGTAAGGTAGCTTAGTTTAGCCGATCACAATGGCCACGCAGTATAGTGCATGAACTGTCTTTGCTCTGTCGAACGCTGGAATCGTGGGATCGAATCCCACTTGAGGCATGGATGTCTGCGCCTTTATTCTTTCTGTTTTTCTGTGCATAGGTAGCGGCCTTGCGACGGGCTGATCCCCTGTCCAAGGAGTGCTACCGACTGTGTATCAGATTGAGAAAGTTAAAAAGCCACAAGTTCCAACAAAATGACTGTAGAACCATGGATACATAGCTAGCTTACAGTAGAAGCAATGTTGTTAGATTACCTAAACGTGTATTCAGACTGCTTCTGTCTTTAACGATTTTTCCTTTCCACAGCTATTTGTTCTTTCTTCATGCTGTATGGAAGCTGAAAAACAGGATAAAACGTTTTGCATCATCGCTGTGTCCTTATCATACCTCTTGCAGTTCAGTACATGAGGATTGTCTTAAAAATAAGATTAGCGAATTTACGCAATAGACCAGAGCTCTTGTATTGGCTGAACACGTCTAACGAACCCATGTACCACTTATGGTAGGTAACCTGTGTTTGTTACATAGTTAAGCACCGTGTTATGAAGACGTGTTTGGGGCTTAGAGGTGAAGCATACAGATCTCAGCGTTAGAAAAGGCGGATATTCACCTTCACGCTACAAACAGCTTCATTTTTCTGGGAAATAGCCCGTGGTGCCCATTGGATAGGATGCTCGGTGGGTCCCAGAGGCGGCGTGGGCGTTGTAGTTACGAAGAAAGAAACCTGCTGGCAATCGCACCGAGGTTGTTAAGCCGATAGTCAGCGACTTTTTAATGAGACAGCTCATGAGAGCTAAACGTTTGGAGGTTAATTGGCAATTCCCAGGAATCCCAGAGCCTTCCTCCCAACTCGACTCCGCCTCACCACAGTCTTACTTTGTCTGGTAACTCCAGTCTTTTGTTAAGACTGATGGATAAGTCTGCTTTTGTTAAAATCAGACACTAAAAGAATTACGAGTGGATTCATGCATTAATGTCGTAAAAGTCCCCAAATGAACAACGCTCTTCCCTGGTTCAGTACATGACTGTGATGTCAATATGGAGAATATCATTCCGTTTTTTTTTTAACAGAAGTGGACCTTAGGCCGCTGTAACACGTTGCAGAAGATATCTGTTCAGTGTCCGGTTTATGTCTGTTCTGAGAGAAGATTTGATTGCTTGGAGGGGGGAATCTGGATTTCATCTGCCATAACGATCTTCACTTCTAATGGGAACCAGGGACTTCAAACGGTTTGTACTCACCGGTCCGCTGAAACTGGAAGCTGAAGAATCCCACACAACTGGCACTTAACCATTGTGTGGCAAGTAGGTGCATGTCTCAGAGAGACGGACATTGCACGTGAAGAGAATGTCCTGAGGTAGACTGGTTCGTAAGAATTTTGTGACTCAGCTGCCTGCCATCTGTACCGCAGTTGTTAAGCGAACATGAAATTAAGTGATTACAGTGTCATTGCACATGTCTCTCAGCGTGTTTCATCTCCGAAGAACTGCAAAATGCATGTCAATGAAATTTGGTTTAGGGGCTCTACGTATTATATGTTGTCAAGCGATCTTAGGCGTTTGTTCATATCGATTCTGTAGTCTGTAATCTCTAATTTATTTTTTTCCTAAATCTAACTTTATGTATTTTCTGAAAGAAAAGGCTCATCGTACAAAATATTTTTGTCATAAAAATAAATTTTAATTAGATCTACTGCTTTTGAGTTGAAATAACTTTCGAATAAGTTGCATAGAATAGCATCGCTTGTCTTCACTGTTTCCATCTTGTTGTCTATCATGATTGATGTTATTTGGCACTCAACACAACAGTAAAAATAAACCAATCGAACTGCTCACATTGGTTTGACTTGATAGTTGCTACATGTTTCGATCCGTATATGGGGCCATCTTCAGGCTAATCACATCAAATATTTCTCTCGTTATTGAACTGTACCTAATATGGATTCATATTAGTGCTACTCATCACAGTTCGTATAACACATGCAACCTCCATGAAGTTGCAAGGTATTTTCTAATTATAACATTTTTCAAAATTTAAAATTATTTAGAATTCTGATGTTTTTGTGCTTTCCACCCGCATAGTCAGTTGTCCTTCGCCAGGAGTTCGCTGTTATGCTGTGTTTATAGAAGCTGTTCATGTTGTTATTAGTTTTTCGTTTGTTCTCACTTGTCTTCTTGGGCATGTCGCCGTGATTTCGTTTCCTTAGGGTGTACTGTGTATTCCGTTTGTGTGGGCGTTCATGTCGTAGCTGTTCCTCTTCTCTTTTTACGTAGCAGTAGAATTCTGTCTGCTATAAATTAATTTCAAGATGATTGAGATTTGCGTAATCGCAAAGAACACATTAAATATATGTATGCTTCTCGTCTGCTGTCCTAAAACATAAAAATTAGAATATACAAAACTATAATTTTGCCTTTGGTTCTGTATGGGTGTGAAACTTTGTCTCTGACATTAAGGGAGGAACAGACTGAGGGTTTTGAGAACGGGGTACTGAGGAGAATATTTGGACCGAAGAGAGATGAAGTGACAGGAGGTTGGAGAAAACTGCATAATGAGGAGCTTCATAACTTTTACTCTTCTCTAAGTATAATTAGAATGATCATGTCAAGGAGGATGAGGTGGGCAGGTCATGTAGCACGAATGTGGGAAATGAGGAATGCATATAGGATATTTGTGAGAAAGCCAGAAGGAAAGAGACCACAGGGAAGACCAAGGCGTAGGTGAGTGGACAATATTAAAATGGATCTTAGAGAGATAGGATGGGATGGTATGGATTGGATAGATCTGGCTCAGGATAGGGACCAGTCGAGGGCTCTTGTGAACACGTTAATGAACCTTCGGGTTCCATAAAATGCTGGAAAATTCTTGAGTAGCTGCAGAATTGGCGGCTCCTCCAGAAGGGCTCAGCTCTATGAGTGAGTGAGTAAGTAATGCTTCAAATTAGAGTACAGCTTATCCCGCTTTGTTATTTATCTTTGGGAGCAGTGGTCGAACGATATGTGTAAAATGAACTCCAACAGAGAAAGTGTAATCAAAGATACGATCCAAACATTCGCAAAGAAGGTCAATGGAAAATCAGGAAAGCCTTGCCGCAGCTTGTGTCACGGCTCAGACTCGTCACGGTTTACTCCTTACTATAGTTCAAATGTGTTGCCGGTTTTCCTAACTTGTAGAGCTGGAGAGATGAAGTGACGTAAAGAAATACACTGGCATTATGATCCATGAAAATATTTTCTAGGAGATACTAGAAGCTGCGCAAAGATCAGGGAACATTTGCAAATTCGGCATAGTGCATTGCTTTTGCATACCTCATTTCTGTGTAGTTTAAGCTGTATTGCAGTTATGGGACGTGAAAGTTGGGAAGTTGTATTAGAGGCACACAACTCTAAGGATTAACCTGCCAGAGAGTAACCTGGAAGCAACGCGAAAACTGCACCTACCGGTGCTCTTGCAGCTGTAGCCTGTTAAAACTTTTTTAAGTGGTTGACTCTTATACTCTCCGCTGGTATGAGCATTCCTGCTGGCTGTTGTTTGTAACAGTATTGGGTTTACTTTTGTTAGAATGAAGCGGGGAACGTTACACGTCCTCAGGCACAGTCAGATGTCACAAAGCCCGGCATAAATACGCGATTGAAGTGTCCCCATGTGCCAAACATCACGAAATAAAGAAAGCTATATTTTCACTATGTTTCACTATTGTAGAAGGAGCCAGGATAGCGTAATCAACATAGAGACTGACTACGGTTGGACGACCGAGGGGTCGGAGTTTGTGTCCCGGTAGGATCAAGAATGTTCTCCACGTCGTCCAGACCGGTTCTGGGGTCCACCCAACCTCCCATCCAATGGGTACCGATGGCCCTTTCCCCGAGGGTAAAGCGTCCGGGGCATGAAGCTGACTACTCACCTCCAACTAGTGCCGAGGTCAAGAAAATATGGTTCTATACATCCACTCCTCCATACACCTTCATGGCATAATGCATAATTAGTTAAGCACAGGGACAAATGTACGTTCACCTTACTACTATAAATCCCTTGTGATCAAAACTCAATGGCGGCGGTTGTACACGTGTGTAACCACCTGAAAGATGATCGAAACATGAAGTGCTGTGTGCAGCGAAACAGAATATTAACACGTTAATTAATATCAGTTTTATTTATTGTTGTGTTGACGGCCACGCAAGTATAGGAGGCTTACAGGTAAACTTCATGCATTGTATACCTTGGTATAAGAGGTAGGTGAGTTGTTAGCTTCACTCCGCTTTACCCCTCAACAGAGAACCTCGAACGGATTGGATAGGACGCTGAGCGGAAGTCAGGGCCCGTCTCACTGCGCTGGGAGCGAAGAGAAAAATCCCTTATGTTACTATTATGTTACTGGCTCTTGCGCTACTTGCCAGTTGTAAGATCTATCCAGGCTCAGAGAAATAGCCTATATCCTGTAGTTTCATCCGTTACTGGAATGTTCTTTGGGGTAAAGGGCGGCCGGCGCGTAAGGCTGACAACCTTGCCGCCGTCTATGGACCGTTTGTCTAGAGACTGTCGGAACCTCAACATCTCACAACCCTATGGACATCCACGGCCTCTTACAGGGATGCCTTTACTTTACTTTTTTACTGTTCTCCTCTTATCGCCACCATGAGACCGATTGCAATGAAACTGTATGTAAGTCACTGGAGAACATCCCAGCCCATCTTGGTTCTTCTTACTCGCTGTCATGCATAGGAGTATGGCGCACTTGCGCACGGTCACTGTACGAACAGGCTCTCTATATATCTGTGTTATAGTATGGACTGGATTAATCTGCCTCAGGATGGGAACCGGTGTAGTGCTCTTGTGAAAACGGTATTGAACATTCGGGTTCCACAGAATGTTGGGAAATTCTTGTGTAGCTATGTAACTGGCCACTTCTGAAGAAGGGTTCAGCTCCATAGAGTTAGTCAGATATAGGGCCGTGCCATAGCTCAAGCGGTTAGCCGCTGGCTTCCCACCGCGGCGGCCCGGGTTCGGACCCGGGACTGGTCAAGTTGGAGTTGTGGTGGACAAAGTGGCGTTGGGGCAGGTTTCCTTCGAGTACTTCAGTTTCCCCTGCCAATCTTCATTCCACCAATTGCTCCACAACCACCCTCACCTATCATCTGGGGCTGGTATAATAGGCCAGAAGTGGCCGCAGTACAAGGGACTTAGTCCCATCCCACTAGCAATAAAAAGAAATTATAGTCAGGGATAGGCTGAATGTTGTTGCTCTCGGTCTCATTAACGGCTGCTCTGCCTGAAGTTACTCATGGTTTTCCTCATTCTCTCCAGGGCAGTCACTATATAGTATATAGTAAAGCAGACCGTGACTTTATTTTAAAATTTATATTTAGACATCATTCGCCGTCACCTCTCCACCTCATTAGACGGCATTGGTTGTAGCCGGTGCAGTTGAAAAGTTTCGTTAAATACCCTAAGAAAAAATCAGTCCACCAGTGTAGGGTCTAGGAGTTTTGACTGGTCCTAGAACTGAGGGATGAGCCGGAATACATCGAACAGTGACGAATATACGGGCTGGAGTTCCGGGTTCCGTATCCGCTATAATTCTAATTCTGCGTGGCGAGAACTCGCTTTCCGGTCGTAAAGCCGTTGAAACGTAAAGATGGCCGCTCACCTCAGTCTAGTGCCGAGGTTAAGCATGCTGTGGCAATGTACGGTCACTGTACGTCTTCATGGCGTTGTGTTTGTGCATAAGGGAAACGTCGGAATTTATCCCACACATTTGGGAAATGTGTTTTATTTGCTACTACATTACAATTCTACTAAAAATCGAAGTAATCAATTAAAATTTATGTATCTATAACATTCATTTGAAACTTTTCTTATAGTAATTATGGGCCTATTTAACGAAAAATAGCGAGTGGTGTCTCTATTTTTTAGTTTTTCTCAACAATAACATAAGTTACATATTTTTATTAGAATCTTTGGTTTTTTACATACGCCACCTTTGTACGACCTTTAACAGAGCGGGTCGAACTTGACTTCCGCCATCTTCATGCTTCGTCGAAAGATGGCGATCAGGGACTGGCACGATTGGATTCACTTTGCTGATTGATTATTTATTTTCAGTATTTTAAAATTCTTAAATAGATTTGTAGTTAGTTATTAAGATAAGTCAGCACGCCATTTTGTCTATTTTGTGGTTTAATTTACATTGCTGGCATGCTTCGTTACACTTGTGTGCTGAACTATGAACTTTAAGGGTAACAAAATTATGTTTTCCTAGTGCCCATTCTCATTTGGCATGCGTTTCCCTAAACTGTAAACTGTTGATTGCAATTAATGTTAACTGAGGATGGCGTCGGTTGTGCCTTACCACGCTGCATCCCTTCCTCACCTCTCACTCTGTAAACAGATGTAGTAGAGCCTACGCACCTTGTTAAGTGGTCTATACAGGTTTAATTAGGTCAGAATGTTTCCTCCAGAAATTCCAAACAAAGGTCAGAAGTGAGTCGGACTGCAGTATTTGACAGCTGAAGGCTAGTCTGGGAGGTAGAGTTGCCTGTAGACGTACGTGTTTAGTTAGCGGCCTCCGTAGTCTAGAGGTAATGTTCCCACCTCATGACTCGTGGTACGCGGGTTCAAATACCCGGCGGAGGTCGTCGAATTTTTAAGGGCGGAAAAATTCAGGGAACAAGTCCTCCGGGAGGGACTTTAAGCTGTGTGTCCCGTGTCGTAACTTTACGGCACGTAAAAGAACCTCATATCCCCAAAGGGGATCACTGAGCCAAATTCCAGGACGTTTCCCGCCCAACAATAGTCTCTAAGGCCTCTGATAGATGGGGGGAAACATTATAGATACCGCTAAGCAAGTGGCCGAACTCTCTTGCTCGGCGGGACTGATGGTACGCACCATTTATCGGTAGGGTATAGAGACTGGTAGAATATCATAGAGGGAAGCACAATAGATCAAACTGGTCGTGGTGCATGGGGAAACCCACCCTCTCTAAATAACTGACTAACTACGTGGTTAGTTTAGTACTTGGCTATATTCAACATAATACATTGAGTTTTTATTTCTTGATTTGTAAATCATTTTATTAGAAGTAGGTCCTTTGGATAAAAGAAATTAGGAGTCCTAATTTGGCTGTCCTTGTATCATTCCCAGGCTTCTGTTTTTATACATATATGGCATGTTCCCTAGCAACAGTTTGTATTACTGTGGCGGTGCCTTAAATTTGCCAGGAAGAAAACCTCCCTCGGCATTATTCATCAGGAACAGTTTAGAGCCATCATATGTTAATATATATGCCTGCCGACGATGTAGCGTCGTCTAGTAACAAAATAACCAAGACGGTACAGTAACTAACGATCTGCCAGAACTTGAAATTCGACGCTAATAGCAAAGGCCGTCATCCACCTACCGCCCTCAAATTTTGCTTCCCTAATATCCATTTCTGTGTTTCCCTGTCATCTCCTGCCAGAACTTCCAAGTGTTATTATCAAATGTCCAACTTAGAGTAGGATACAGTGGCTGACTTTGCGTTTGTAAAGGGCAAACTTGGGAGGCACTGTGGTACAAGGCGGAAGGCCGTGGGTTCTATTCCCGATGAGGTCAATCAATTTTTCAGTTGGCCTAATCCTTCCAGCAGCACTATGGCCCTGAAGTCGACTCAGCCTGTAACAGAAATGAGTACCAGGAATCTTCCTGCTGGCGCGAAAGGATGACAACCTCACCGCCGTCTGTGAGGCGATTGTCTAGAAAATGTGGGAGCCTCGACGTCTCACAACCCCATGGGTCTCCACGGCCTGTTACAGGGATAGCTTTTTCCTTTTACAGAAGAAGTGATGGTGCGGATTGGGTTCAAATAACTGAAGTTGCTGTGCTGAAGGAGGGAGCCGCTTGATAAGCTGTACCATCTCCAGTCTGTTGGTTATATAGTAGGTTTTAGTAACCAGTTTGTTTGTGTATTTATCCAGCGACTCTTCACAGAAGTCGATACATTCGACGTTCTGCAGCCTTCGAAGTAAACCAGTAGGGTACCACAGCACGCTTGAAGGTGAGGCTGCAATATGTTCACGACGTGCCGATTGTGTGAATAGTTCACAATCCTGCAGTCACTACCAGAGTGCCCCATTTCAGTTTTCATTCAGTAGGCAAATTCATGTCAGCCCGGAATTTCTTCCGCTAAAATCGCATTATTTCCGGGCCTGTGGTTGCCACTCATGCACCTCTGAAAATATGGAAGACAAAATGTGTACGTGGGAAACGTGAAATGAGACCGACACGTGCATGTTAGGATAATAACTTTTTAACTTATTTAACTTAAGGGCTACTTATTTAACTTACCGAGAATACTTACTGATGGCTTTCTCAGCTTGTTCCCTCCAGTACCTGGAGAGTGCCTCCAAGTATGTCGCTGCTGTCTCCTACTGACGTCACTTCTACATGCTGTCCGTGTTCATGCCCTATAACGTAACAGTCACGGATAGCCGAATTAGATTGCGTATAAACACCTCGGAGCGGAAGTTAGTTGGTTACATGATTTCTTGATTGAACAGTTAAGTAGTCGGTCATGCAAACTTAGGAATGGAATATTGGCGCTGGTGACAGGAGGAGGCCGGTGCTCTTAATACGGAGTCTTGACTACCTTCTGTCTATTGGAAAGTGGGAGTAGAATGGCCATGGTATTGCCATGGTTTAGTGCCATCGAGGTTAACAAATTCGTCTAGATACTCGTAAATCCCCACTTCCTTATACATCTTTAGGGAATGGTGTTCAAGCACAGGAGCAAGTTTACCATTTACAATTTGCAATGAGTTTAATGAATACGTAAGGGAAACACTTTCTTGCCGTGTTCCAGTAGATCTGCATTTGCACTGGATTAAAATCGAGGTCTGTGACATATGTCAAACCACGCTTTTGGAAGTCATAAAGAAACTTTGCCGTTTATTATTTATTTATTATTATTAGAGGGGTTGGGTTTCCCCATGCACTTAGACCAGTTATTGGTCCATTGTACGTCCCCCTTCAATTTCTACTGTCCCCATACCCTACCGGTACTGGTGCGTGCTATCAGCCCCGTTCAGCCAACGAGGTCGGCCGTCGGTACCTGATATTTCCCCCATCTACCAGAGGCGTTGGAAACTACTTGGGCGTGAAATTGTTGCTCTAATTTCGCTCAGAGGTCTCCTAGAGACATGAGGATCTTTTACGTGTCCTAAATCTACGGCACGTCCTCCCTCTCGGAGGACTTGTTCCCTGAATTTTACCGCCCTTAAAAATTCCACGACCTCCGCCGGGTTTGAACCCGCGTACCTTGAGTCATGAGGTGGGAACGTTACCCCTAGACTACGGAGGCCGTTACGCACTGATGTTAGTGCAGGCGTTAACGTAGCGTTACACATCTTGATTTCTGTTGCGTAAAATATTGAGAGACTGCAGTATGTGTGCCTTTCCGGCGAGGTGGAAGTCTGTCAACCCAACATGCTGATGGTTCAGATGCCTAATATGTAGAACATCCTGCCAGATGTAACACAACATACCATACGTGATAACAGGGAAGAACGGAACCACCCCTCTCTGTTCGACCGATAATGTAACAAGCACCTG